>NC_141348.1:23119505-23297005 GCF_057382095.1 Aulonocara sp. 'chitande type north' Nkhata Bay
CCCAATGTATTCTTGGATGTTCGTTGTCTCATCCTGGACTGTGGTGCTGACACTCACCAGTCCTCGGCCCCCTTCCTTCCGCTTAGCGTACAGCCTCAGGGTGCTGGACTTGGGGTGAAACCCTCCATGCATGGTAAGGAGCTTTCTTGTCTTTATGTCAGTGGCTTCTATCTCCTCCTTTGGCCAGCCTATTACCCCAGCAGGGTACCTGATCACGGGCAGGGCGTACGTGTTGATGGCCCGGATCTTGTTCTTACCATTCAGCTGACTCCTCAGGACTTGCCTGACCCTCTGCAGGTACTTGGTGGTTGCAGCCTTTCTAGCGGCCTCTTCATGGTTCCCATTCGCCTGCGGGATCCCCGGGTACTTGTAACTGTCCTCTATGTCTGCAATGTTGCCTTCTGGTAGTTCAATCCCCTCAGTTCTGACTACCTTCCCTCTCTTTGTTACCATCCGGCTACACTTCTCCAGTCCGAACGACATTCCAATGTCATTGCTGTATAGCCTGGTAGTGTGGATCAGTGAATCGATGTCTCGTTCACTCTTGGCATACAGCTTGATGTCATCCATGTACAGGAGGTGGCTGACAACTGCTCCGTTCCGTAGTCGGTATCCATAGCCAGTCTTGTTAATGATCTCACTGAGGGGGTTCAGGCCTATGCAGAACAGCAGTGGGGACAGAGCATCTCCTTGGTAGATCCCGCACTTGATGGTGACTTGTGCTATGGGCTTGGAGTTGGCCTCTAGTGTTGTACGCCACATCCCCATTGAGTTTCTGATGAAGGCTCTTAGGGTCCCATTGATCTTGTACAATTCTAGGCATTCCAGTATCCAGCTGTGGGGCATTGAGTCATAGGCCTTCTTGTAATCAATCCAGGCAGTGTGTGTGTGTGTATATATATATATATATATATACATACTGTCAAGACATCCTTTTTTTTTCTCCTCTCAAATCTGTAGGTTTTTTTTACATCAGCCTGCACGATCAGTACATCTGCTTCCTCTCTTCTGTATATACCACAGGGCATGGTGACTAGTCATACCCATTGCAAACAAAAGTAAAGTACCCTTATACTATCGGTAGAATGCAGCTAGACTATATGTTATATATTCAGCATGAACGTTATATATGTTTTTATGCCTTTACCCCCTCTATGTCTTAATGACTAGTTATTAAAAAAAAAAAACCTTGGGATGTCTCAGTTTGGCAGTAGCTGTTCTTAGTCACGAGTGGGGTTATGGCTCCACTGAGAGGGATTGGTTTACTGTTACTGTTTTAACACCTACAGTGCCTTGAAAAAGTTTCCATACCACTTAAACTTTTACACATTATACACATACAGTGCTGTTCAAAACATTTTTTGAGCATGCAATTTATTGAAAACAATGCTTAACCTGAAACGCATACATACATATACAGCTGATCAAAAGTTTAGGACCACACCTCCAAAAAAAAAAAACCCCATAAACGCCCCCAAAACAAAGATCAAAATTCCAAACAAGAACAAGTAATGAGTAGCACCACCGTTATTGTTGATCACTTCACAAATTCTTTGCAGCATGTTTGATGCAAACGTTTCCACGAGGTGAGTGGGAACATTTCTTCAAGTGGTGAAGACGCAGGATGGTCCAAAAGAGTGATGTTATTCTCCTAGAAAAAGTCCCATGTTCCATAAATCACACACAGACAAAGTCCACCTTTCCAAATATTTATGAAGAAATGGCTGAGTGCTGCTGTTACTGCTGGTTTGAACAGCTGCCTCACAGCAAAAAGGTTCTGGGTTCAAATACACTATCTGGCCTTTGTGTGTGGGTTCTCTTTGGCTACTCTGGCTTCCTCCCACAGTCCAATGACATGCAATTACCAGGTTAGGTTAGCTGGTGATTCTAAATAGGTGTGAATGTGAGTGCGAATAGTTCTCTGGCTCTGTGTTAGCCCTGCAACCGGTACCCAGAATCTAGCTCTATGGGCTCAAACCTCCGCGTAACCCTCATTTAGATAAGAAGAAGAAAATGGGTGGATAAGTGAATTACCGACTCAATAACTGGAAAGATACAAACTTACAAAAACTGTGTGCTAGGAAGTGCCAGAAAGTGATTGGGTCTATTGACCTAAAGACCTATTGTGCCAGTATCCCAATGACTCTTTGGCTACGTTCACACTCCACGCGAAAGCGCGTCAAATTTTTTTGACCCTATGCGCCCCATATCCAATCATGGTATGACAATGTGAAAAGCACAAATCTGATATTTTCAAATCCAATATGGGTCACTTTCGTATGTGGTATTGAATCCAATACATATCTGATGTTTTAGAAAGCGACTGCTGTTTGAATGGTCATGTCGTATGAAATCCGTCTTTTACGTCACTGACACGAGGCAGACGCCAATTATCAGTGCCCGAGAAGACATCGTGAACGCTTCCTGGACATCCAGAAACGTGGAGAAACGTGAACATTTTATTTGTACTGTATAATCTGCAGATTCTGACCGAAATCTGCAACTATCCTTTGAAGCACTGCTCTTCTCTAAAACAGCAATAATGATAATTATTAAGCCATATGTAAATAACAAAATAGCTTTACAACTTAAAGCAAAATTGGGAAACGTAAAGTTCGAAACAAGTCTCTATATTAAGGGCCATCAGTCAAACAATATTTTTTGGTCTGGATCTAAACAGAGCACGTTGTGTGTGACACTGAATGTATGAGATAATAAAAATACAAATGTCTAACATCTAACATTTGGCAGTTTTAATACACAATACAAACAACTGAAAAGAGGCAGCAGAATTGTATTTACAAGATATCCGAGGTAACAGATGCAGACTTTTTAATACGAAAACACTACTGTGTCTGAAAAAAAAGAGTGTGTATGTGATTTACATCTCATATGAGATTATTTTTCATAACAGAATGCAGAGTCAGGATTTTTAAAACTCATTTACTCAGGTAACTCCGTCGCCACTTAATCTGTGCTATTTTACAATAAATCAAAAAAATAATGACACAATAATTATGTACATGTTGACTTGCAAGTACCCACAAGCATTCACAAAATTTACAAATTCAGCCCTTTAAGTGCATGTTTGCATTAATGTGGTGCACTGAATCTGATTGACACTGTAGATTTATTTGATTTCCAAGTTGAGATATATTAAATCCAGTTACTGTCAAAAACAAAAAGTATTCAAAATTTTTCTGTTCTCTTCTGAATTCACAGGACATTTGTGAAAAAACAAAACAAAAACTATATATCAACTGCCAGTGTGTGCAGACACTGTTTACTTGTTTGTTTTCACCAAATGGATCAAATCAGAAAGCTTCGAGGATCAGTGGAAACTGGAATTTGAGGGTTTTTTTCTTTTGTTTTCAACATTTTTTCTTTTACTTTTCAGTAAAAAGAAAGAAAGAAAGAAAGAAAGAAAGACGAACAAAACAACCTGTGCAGATCGTACAATCTGCTGAAGTAAACAGAATTCCCTTGTTGACTCACACTACGGACGTCTCTGTCAATGGCAACACAGAAGACAAACAAGTAATAATTTAATTGAGGATAAACAGTGTGCTGCAGACGACGTCAGAACTAATCGTGAATATTTAGTAAAACTGAAAACAAAAACTGAATCCCGTCAAAAAGGGGAAAATGCATAACTTCAACTGCACAAGTACAGCTGACACATTGTGCAACATATAAACGTTGCCCCATTAAAGACACTTGCATTATTGCCTATTCAAGCCACATGAACACATTTTCTGAATGTGTAAACAGCACAGGTTTTAACAGCAATGACCAAATCAAGTGGGCTTTCTCAAAATTATGACTAAACCTTAAGAGTCCTCCTCCCTCCTGCTCTCCATAGGAGTGCAACATCACAAAGGGTCACTCTGAATGAGCTCATACATCCACGTCATCTGAATCATAGGAGCTGGATGACTTTGACTCCTCCTGGGAATCTCCCCAAACAAATCTGTAGTTGTTCTCCAACTCCTGCTGCCTTTTCTCCTCTTTATAAACCTCTTCAGTGCCTCCAGTCTGGTGGTGGTGGGAGGGGGGGAGGGAGGGGGGGGGGGGGGGGGGGGGGAGTAAAAACAGGAATGGGTTAAAAACTAAAACAACAAATCTAATCCACTTTGCTGCTAGAAGATTCATCAAATCTTGTGCTAACACTCAGCTGCCAATCAAAATTCAGCAAGGTGATTCCTACAGAGCAGGATGAAAAATATAAAAGTCCTCTACTGTCTAATTTACCATGAAGATAATAAGAATAAGACCAAAAAAATGAAATTGCACATTTGAGAGTGTAGGATCTTCTGTTACATAAAGATGACACAGAAATCTGTACCATAAAGTTCAAACATGTAACCACAGTGCTCGTGGAAGCTTATAAGAGCACCTTTCCTGAGCCCTCAGTCACACAGGTCTAGAGACCAGTTGGCAACTACTGTATCTGGCAATAACTGGTCGCAAAGGAAACTGTACCTACCAACGAATTGAGTAACTAGCCAGCAGCTCTTAATAGTGATGGAAATAGTTGCTTTTGGGTAGTGTGGCAGGAAATTGCACACACTATATTGCAAAGACAGAGGGGGGACGGGAATTCACTTAGCATAAACAAATCTGTACTTAGAGTGCAGCCAGTAAAAGAAGCAGAAGTGAAAGCTGGCTCCACTTCAACATACACCAGGAAAAAGAGACGATGTAGCAGTCATGAGGGTCTGCTGTGAAAGTGACATTGACCTTTTCACCTAGTGACAAGGACATTTTGTTCCTTCTTTTCTTTAATACTGCGTCCACAAATTCTGTTGAATTGTGCTTACTGACATCTCAACTGATGCCCCCAGCCTGAATAAACTTTAAATGTGTCATAACTACAATCCAATGAGCTTTTGGTTTCTGTAATTAATTTCTGTGAAAGCAGACAAACACACAAGAACAGCAGGCCACTCTGTTCTTTCTTGCAGACAGGAAAACACTCAGCAAACTGTACAGCGCTTCCGTCAGACACAGTCCAAGCCTGCAAGCAACAGCTAGAAGCATTCAAAGGAACCCAATAGAAGTACTACTTCAGTTACCAGGAGATTAATGAGTAGCTCCCTGAAGGACTTTGTATCTTCCTCAGTCAGCCACTGATCACCTGCCTCTTCTGCGTTTTTTCGTGTCAAGATCTTCACTTCGATTTTTCCTAACAACAAAGAAAAACAGACGGAAGACAAAAAAGGTTCAGCAGTTACGCCTAACACATCCAAATGGCGTAAGAAAACTGCTGAACAAGTCAACAATGACAACGGGATGATTGACATGAATGACACAAACATATGAGTGGAAAAACACAGCACACCTGGCTGAGATATGTTCTTTGATTAAGGTGAGCTTTAAGCTTGCTATTATTTTTTTCCTTACATGAAAACAGATTTTTCAAAATCTTCTCTTTTTAACTCATTAGACAGGTTTTTATTTTACATAGGATACGAAGAGAAATACAGTGCTGTACACTGAAGATAACAGATGGAAGAGAGAAAAGGCCGTGAGTGTTTCGGGCACTCTCCCTTCATACCTTCGGCCTTCAGTCCTGCCTTCTCTAGCTGTTCTTTAACCACGTCCTTTATGTGCTGCCACTGCGGGTCTCCTTCGCCCACCTCCTGAACTTTCACCTCCCCATCAGGGTTGATACCCGTCTTATACTTAGTTATTTTGATCTTAACATGGTCGTCAGCTGCTTGGTCTAGGGTGACGAGACAAAAGAGGGACAAACAAGACAGTTCACCTCAAAACCCACCAGTAGGGCCACGAGATGAAGGAGGCAAGAGCCTCGCATAGCATTGTGTTATGAACATAGATTAAAATACTGTGTCTGATTTCAGAAATTTTAATTTGGATTTAGATTAATGCAATCAAAAGTCACCCACGGTGACATTAATGGCTGGAGAAGAAAGACTGCAACTGACCGAAAGTGATCTGATAACATAAATTCTCTGAATTCTTCAAATTCCATGTGTGGATCTTTCCTGAGATGGAGGATGTCATAACACACATCTACTGCACAGACTGATGAATTATGAAGATGATTATACACAGAGGGTGTGGACATGCACATGACTACAAAAGGGTCAAGCCCCCTGGTTACCTGGGTGCTTCGGAGCCAGGCTGGGGCTCCCCCGGGCTGGGTCGCTGGCTCTTTGGCCTCCGGACGTTTTCTGCTCTGGGTCCTGAACGTCTTTCTCCTCCAAATGATCGAGTATCTTATCCAGCGTCGTCTCCAGTGTCTGTGTTGCCTGAGTGCGGTCAAACTCCCCTTTCAGACCCTCTGTCTCGAGTTCCTGTTGAGCCTACAACACAGATAGAGCCAAGCAACGCCTAAAGTTAGTATTTAGTTTGGTCTTTTCCTTGTTACGTATCTGTCTAATCAAATTTTAGGTATTTTAGGTATCAACTTATATATATATAGTCTTAAACCTCGTTTATGATGTTGTCAAACTCCTTCTGCATTTCCTCCTTTATCTCTTCGATTTTATCCGAAGGCACAGAGAGGTCAGCCATCTCATCCTCAAACTCCTGTAGCACGGGGTCCTCTTCATCTTTCTCCTCCTCGTCAAGTTTCTCCGTTACTCTGTTGTGTCGTGCTGTCTCTTCTCTACTTTTGGCTTGATCTTGTGCTTTCTAAAAATAAAAACAAAACAGAAAAGGATTGGAAAGCCTATGCACTGCCAAGAGAAAAAAGGCAGTCATTTGCTGTCACTAACAACAGCAAATACTGACCTTCCTGTTACTCTCCTTAAGGTGCTGGACAAATTTCATCAGGTCTGCTGGGTCAGTGATGATTTTAAAGTTGAATTTTTCTACTAAAAGAGAAGAATATCAGAGAAGAAAAAGCTCCAGCTTGTATTTGCTTTGTTTTCTTTCTTCTTTTTTTTTAAATAAGCTGTGCACTAAAACAGCACTATCTTTCTCAGTACCTTCATCACCATCATCTATGATTTCATTGTCTGCATGTGAGGTATGGCCACCATCTGCTGCCTGTCAGAAAGAGGAAAAATCAGGTTAGAGGGAGGAAATGGTGACAGAAAGCATCTGACTGCCCCCTCTAGTGGTTAAAAAAGCCAGATCGCACTGTCAAAAATACCTGGAAATTCAGTATTATACGATATACACAGTACTACATTTAATAATAATCAAAAGTGTAAGTAACAGTAGAATGATAATCAGAAGATGTCAAAACTGTACCAAAATGAACATGTCATTGGACCTTGCAGAGCCAATTACAAATGTATTTTTATGGCTACATTTCAATTTGAGTTACTCACTGTTGTGTGTTTCTACCAAGAAGACAGACTGTTGCATCCAGAATTGAATTCAAAATCCTGCTCCTCACATACAAGGTCTTAAATAATCAGGCCCCATCTTATCTTAATGACCTTGTAGTACCATATCACCCTATTAGAGCACTTCGCTCTCGCTCTGCAGGCCTACTTGTTGTTCCTAGAGTATTTAAAAGTAGAATGGGAGGGAGAGCCTTCAGGCCCCTCTTCTGTGGAACCAGCTTCCAGTTTGGATTCGGGAGACAGACACTATCTCTACTTTAAAGATTAGGCTTAAAACTTTCCTTTTTGGTAAAGCATATAGTTAAGGCTGGACCAGGTGACCCTGAATCCTCCCTTAGTTATGCTGCAATAGACGTAGGCTGCCGGGGATTCCCATGATGCATTGAGTTTTTCCTTTCCAGTCACCTTTCTCACTCACTATGTATTAACAGACCTCTCTGCATTGAATCATATCTGTTATTAACCTCTGTCTCTCTTCCACAGCATGTCTTTTATCCTGTCTTCCTTCTCTCATCCCAACCGGTCGCAGCAGATGGCTGCCACTCCCTGAGCCTGGTTCTGCCGGAGGTTTCTTCCTGTTAAAAAGGAGTTTTTCCTTCCCACTGTTGCCAAAGTGCTTGCTCATGGGGGGTCATATGATTGTTGGGCTTTTCTCTGTATCTACTGTACAATGTAAAGCGCCTTGAGGCGACTTTTGTTGTGATTTGGCGCTATTCAAATAAAATTGAATTGAATTGCACTTGCTATACCTGATTCTCCTGTTGGAAAGTAGATGTTCTTGAACTTGATGGCTTTGTCACTCCCTCCCAGAAGTCAGAGTCTTCTGCCTCATCTGACTCTCCATCTTTTGATACATCAGCAGGACCTGTTTCAAAACCAGAAATAGACACTCGTGTTAGAATCAGAATTAATACACAAACGCCCATTATGGATGGATCGGCACTTTATTATTAGGTGCACTGACAAGTTACTACTGCGGGGTCGTTTGCCTCATAAGCATCAAAAAAACTCACCTTTTCTACGACTGCTAGGCGATGTCTCCTCTGCTGTTACCTTTACTGCACCATCTCCTCCTTCATTACCAGCTAACATCTCATCAAGACTCCTCAATTCCTCCGAGATCTGCTCCACTTTACGTTTTGTGTCCGCTGGGAACGGAAACAGGATGATTGGCAGAGGAATCAACCACAAGACAAAGGAGAGAGCAAGCTTGAAGTTTGAAAGCCAAGTTAGCTTCTTAGCTGGTATTTTTATTAAAAAGACCACAATCTGTTTTAAAATGCGAAAAATAAAAAAAAATCAAGAGGCCTCCAAGATGCATTGCTTTGCCCTTCAATGTTTTTTTATTCACTCACAGACTTGTGCCTTGACGTAATCCATGTACTGTTGGGCACTTAGTGCTGGCTGGCACACAATGCCCTGAGGCTTGGCAGTGGATGGTGGCCGCAGGAATGGGTGCTGGCAGGTGCGACTGGTGTGAATTGTCAGCACATATCGACATGACTGAGGTTCATCTACTCGCGCAATGTAGTCACCTGAGCCTTCTTCACATACAAACTGGAAACAAAACAGAGCAAAAGTATGCAAACTACTTTGAGCTGAATTAAATGCCCAACTGTTTGGGTGCTGGGTTGCAACATATTTGGTTCTTTTTTCTTTTCTTTTTTTTAGGTGAAAATGTTTAAATACAGTAAATAAACAGGGAATTCATCAACTGTTACAAATGCCAAAACACAGACAGATCAGTATAACCAACAGTGGCCAATCTCTGCTTTATTCATGTCTTAACAAGTGCTTACGACTGCCAATACCTTGGTGACTGAGAATTTACAGAGAACCTTTTTCCTGTTTGTGAAATGTTTCCTGTGTGACTAACACACACAACTGACAACTCAAATACTTTGACTCTACTCTCTTAAGGTTTCCTTCTGATCACTCTTCCACAGACCCCGATCATTTTCAGATCTTTAGTGAGTTCCTAAGAGGATTCCAGAGTTATTAAGTTTCACTACAACATCTGTGTAATCAGAGAATCATCATCTTCTGATAAACTTAATCTCCTGTAGAAGGGCTAAAGAGTCGACTAACGCCGTATCTCTAAACAAACAGCTGGATATGAATATCTGGGGACTGGGAAGCTTTCTGGATTTTATTTCTTCTCCTCTTTTAGTTCTTGTTCTAATAATCAGTCTCATCTGAGTGTGCAGTTAAGTCCCCATGTGAACAAAGCACTTGCCTAAATTAATCTCAAAACCATTAGTTTTCAGATGGCAATTTGTCTTAATTAGTTTGGGGGTTTAGGGTTGTTTAGCACTAAAAAACTGGCTGCTCCATGAGATTAAGACAGCTGACTAGATGACGGGTTCCTTCATTTAATAAGGTCAAACAGGTTTAGTTTTTGGACCCAATAAAGTATCAGGATGAGCAAAATACTTCACATGCCAAACTTTGCGTTTGGCATGTGAAGTATTTTTAGCTCTTTTAAGTACACAAAAAAGCATGCTGTCATAATCTGAACTAATGTCTAAGTCACAGTTTTAATTTTTCCAGAAAAACTAGCCAGCGTCTCCCACCTGACCTCCCTCAAAACTATTCATAAATATTTCTACACAGAAGGAATCGCAAAGATGACTCTGGCATTAAAGTGGAGGTAAAAATGGAGACAGTTAAGATGCTATAACTTGTTTTGACTAGACTACACTACAACAAAGAACAATAATAATTTCTTTAAAAATTAAAACTCAGCTGAGTCTTTTAAGCAAAGCAAACATAAAACATATTCATGTTCAAAATGTCTGCTGCTTGGGATATATTTAAAAGTGAAAGGCTTATAAATCTGCACAGGCATTTTGCATATGAGTGTTTGGATAAGCAAGGAGACAGTCAAAAATCAAAAAGAAAAAAAAAAGTGAAACACACAAATCATCTCAAGCAGGATGTGTTCCAAATGTAAATATCTCACCCGGACTTCAGTCTCTCTGGGATTTCCATTTAGGTCACACTTAGAGCCATTTACATAGGTCTGGCTGTGGTACCGCTTTAGCCTGTGCTGTTTGGAGGCCTGAGAGAAAAAACACAATGGATGCACCCACGATTGTTTGGTTCATATTGTACAGTCATGCAAATCAGCCACAACATAGAGGCAACTTTACCTTTGCTGTTTCATTGCTCCAATCAAATTCTGACTCATAATAACCCAGGAAGAGAATGTCTCCTTTGATCTCTGTGTCTAAGGACAAAAGAACAAAATTTGTCAAAAACAATAACTGAAAGCCTCTTGTAGGTTAAAAAAAACAAAAACAAAAAAACAGAGAAGTGGCCTCTCACCTTCAAGGTGGTATTGTCTGATATGCTGGCCATGGCAGAACTCGTACGTCCACCAGTCCTTCGTCTGCAGGACAGGTATTTCTGTTAGACTTTGACACAGTGCCTAAGCCTGAAACGGTCCCACGCATATATTTGTAAATAGGGCTGCCACAAACTATTATTTTTGCGATTAGTCGACTAATCAGATCATGCATCCATTGGACATACAGCGTACAGCTTATTGCACCAGCATGCATCTGCTCTTATATAACTATCATTAGCTTAAAGCTTTAAGTGTTTAAGGTATGTGCTAACTAAAAATTAAGACAAGATGATAGTTTATTAAATTTTAATGAAATTTGCAGGTTGTTTCGGTGAAGGTTAATAAACTCCTTGCTATCTAAAATATAACAGGACACCAGAGTATATTCTCGAGCATCTCACACTTCTGATAATCAGCTGTCTGCTTGACGTTTATTCAGCTGTGTAAAAACTATAACTTTAATCTCAGCCAAACCGATTTACTCAGGAAAAAATAAAATACTAAAAAAAAGCCAAACAATAACATTTTTAAGTTATCTAAGTGACTTATGTATGTTTAATCTGAGTAGCGAAAGACCGCGGTGGGTTTGAAAATGATTTGCCGGGAGTCCGGTGTTCTCACAGGCTCTAGTGAGCCTTGCCCCCGGCTAGCTATCGAGCTAGTGGGTAACAGACGTCTCCGAAAACGCCAGAGCGCTTTTGAAAATATGTGGTGTCTTGATAAACTGAGCAGATATTTGAGGTTTACACAGCTACATTCTCGCCTAAAAATATGTTAAACGTTTATTTTGTGACCCAGAAAGAATAATAAGAGTAATATTAAAACTAACTAGCTGCCGCTATTGTTGGAAACTGAGCTGGGCTGCGCTATGAATTCTGGGAGAGAGCTACTTCTTCGGGGTTTAACGGCAGCTGGCATCCTTGTACATGCAGTGCTGCCATCTTCTGTTTCAGTCCGTTATTACACTCTTAAATACTACTACTTATTCCTGCGTCTTTTGGGATCTTACAAAGCTTCAAACAACGCGTAATCGTGACTAGTCGACTAATCCTGGCAGCCCTATAAATGAGGACTATTTTTCAGGAAGTCTTGTGGTTTAATCAGATGTAACTTTGAAAATCTAAGTCAGACTCCCATGTTGTTTTTAGAGAATATGCTCTTTTCTTCTGGCAGCCCTTCCAAACAAGTCATACTTGTTCAGTCTTTTTCTAACTGTACTGTTGTAAACTTTGGGGTGGCTGTAGCTCAGGTGGCAGAGCAGGTCAGCCACTAATCAGAAGATTGGTGGTTTGATCCCAGGCTGCCTCCTGGCTGCATGCCAAATATCCTTGGGCAAGATACTAACCCCATGTTTGCCTACTGGTGGTGGTCAGAGGGCCCGGTGGCGCCAGTGTCCGGCAGCCTCGCCTCTGTCAGTGCGCCCCAGGGCAGCTGTGGCTACAACGTAGCTTACCATTGCCAGTGTGTGAATGTGTGTGTGAATGGGTGAATGACTGAATGTAGTGTAAAGCGCTTTGGGGTCCTTAGAGACTGAGTAAAGCGCTATACAAATGCAGGCCATTTACCATTTTAACATTTAACATTCTAACTGCGGCCTGTGGAGTTTGAGCTAGTCTCTTGGGTATTTTCCCAGTTTCTCTGAGGACTGCACAGGCTGACCTTGGGTTTTACTGGGACATCAACTCCTGGGAATATTGGCGGCTGTCTCAAATGTTGGGAAAAATTCTTACTGTAGAATGATGGAGTTCATTTTGAAGGCAATAGCTTTATAACTCATCAAGACTGATGGGCAGAAACAACTGATTCTTTGAGATCTTTGGTATTGTTTTTCCTCGTTGGTACTGTGCTAACACACCTGAATGCTCCAGAGCACATGATCAATTAATCAAGCACAGTTGATTAACAGCACCAGGCTGTGACTTAACCTCTTTATGCCTATGGAAGCGGAAAGTGTGACAAACTTTCTTTGTCTCATGACTATACAAAAAACACATTGTAAGGAGCAGTGTTGGGGAGTAACGGAATACATGTACCGCCGTTACGTATTTAAAATACAAAATATGAGTAACTGTATTCAGTTACAGGTACCGTTTAAAAAGGTGGTATTCAGAATACAGTTACTTTGTTGAAATAAATGGATTACACTGCGGTACTTTCCTGTTTCATTTTGTCGCGGGTCAGGACTGTTTGGGTTTTGTTTGACAGCTACGTTCTTTTGTTCCAGGCGGCAGCGTTACGGTTGCCATGGTTACAGGGCGACGCTCTCTCTCTCTGCGACTGTGTGTTTCCTGGGTGAGAGAGCGCCTTTTCGTTGTTGTTGTTGTGCTAAGCTAACAGGCAGAATGCTACAAGCATAGCTCTAAAGAATGTAGCATCATGTTCAGTGTAGTCCGTGTTGCAGGGAGAATGGACTGCCATACACGTTATGGGTCTGTGAGCGCGAGGAGGGAGAAAAAGGGGAGTGGAAAGGTACGAGTTGTCATCGAGGAAAAACGGGAGCTGGAAGCATGTAAGTATAATAATAACCACTGCAGCCAAGAAGAGTGCCTGACGAGCCCAGTTGTAAGTAAGCTATTAAGACTCGACTGTACACTGTGTTCGTGTTTTCCTCCGAAAACAATAAGTTCCGTTGGAGCAGCCTTTCAACGCCTCTCTCTGTGTCTCGCAAGAAAAGTTGACCCACACAACAAAGTAAAGCTCTTTTTTGGCTACGAGCCCGCCAGGGACCCCGCCGTATTAGTCAGAGGTCCCTTTACTACAGTTCGGAGTCGCGGACCTTCAGTAATAGTAATAAATCACACAGCAATAGTACATTCACGTTGTTGTAAAAAGCACGATAATATATTAAGTAATCCAAAGTATTCAGAATACGTTACTGTCATTGAGTAACGTAACGGAATACGTTACAGAATACATTTTGGGGCATGTATTCTGTAATCTGTAATGGAATACATTTTAAAAGTAACCTTCCCAACACTGGTAAGGAGATACATGGATAAGATGCACTGTGAGCAAGAAGATAGTGATAAAGTACTTGTGAGCTTTTGGGTAAACCTTAACACATAAGCTGAACAATTGAAAACACAGGTACATTAACAGATGTGTGTCTCTTAGATATACTGCTTTTGTACCCAGTCACTGATGCAGACGAGCAACCTTTAATCCAATGAATACTGAATCAAGAGCCTCCCAGTGTTGTTTTTGGCAAGCTTCTGGGGCATCCATGTGCGTTTTAAAAATGGTTTACTTAAGCTGGCAAATATACACACGCTTTCGGTGTGTTTTGCTCTTGTGTTCTTATTGTTGTATTATTATTGTAGTCACACCACTGTGTAAACAGCTTAAGCATTTCTCTGTTGGATTACACAGATAAGTAGTTAAGGACCAACCTTGAGTAGACATGGGGCATTGTGCATGGGCTTGAGCAGGTCTGGGATATCTGGCCCAGTGTAACCCTCCGAGTCAGGCTCAGTGGCGGGATCCTGATGAAAACGCACAGCCTGGGCTGGAAGTCGACACTCATAGAGCTGTTTGTACTTACTGGACACCATCATAACCTCCTCTGTCTTAGTCTACAAACGTAAGACAGACATGGAAAAGGGGGTGAATTTAATGTTGACACACATGTTCACACATTACCAACGCATCAGGTGAATGCAAACAGATAAAAACATGGTTTGCGGCTTTACTTTTAGCTAGTTATAGACATGTGGCAATGAACATAACAGCTGTCACAGCATGCTGTGACGTACTTCACCTGAGAATTACTCGTCTTCATGTAACTCTATAAGATTTATTTTAACATGTTTTGTGCTTTTATGACATCAGGTCTCACGCTTTGTGAATTATTTGACACTATTAATAGTAAATAAATACCGCTAGCTCATATTTAAGCTAACAAGCTATATCCGTTAGCATTTTCTGACTCACCTGCCCCAGGATGACAGGATCGGGAAGAATCTGAATCCCATATTTCATGTCATTAAGCTCCTCCAAATTCAAGAAGCCCGGGACACAGAGGGGACATGTCAACAAGAAAACGTACAGTCTCTTTAACAACCAAACCAAGGAAGCAGCCATCATTGACTATCGCCTCTTACCCCTGTCTGACAGCAACAACACACAATGCCTGACATGGTAGCAGCGGATTGGTCGAGCTGAAAAGCCCTGCTTTGTCATTGGCCAATTTCCAAGTCAATCAAAGTTTTTCCCGAGTTCTGAGGTGCGTTTGGTTTTCATACCAGCGGAGAGTCAATGAACGGCGTGTTTGTGCTATATTTAGCACGCTAATGAATAACAGCACATCTCCGCTGTCACCGCCTGTCTTGCGATGAAATAGGCTCACACATAAGCACGAAGACAAGGCGGGCTGTCGCATGGTAAAATGTTTGGTGGGGGGTGTCTTCGTTTGTTTCATTTTGTTTTGATGCAAAGCAGTTCCAAGTAACTGATTTTAAAGGTTTACAATAACAATTAGGTAAAATAATGACAAAACAATAAAACGATTCATATGATACCCAAAAAGTACACACCGAGCTGAGCGAAAAGTGCAGTCAAACTACTGGGTTTAAATATCTGGTGAGGAAAAAATCAAGAGTTCCTTGAAGAAAAAAAGCATTCCTTAACAGAATACCAGAGAGGAGGGGAAGTACAGAGGGTGAGATACTATAAAAGCTGAAAAAGCAGTACACATATTTATCGACTGTGTGCACAGGCGCCCACACACACACCAATCTAAACATGTATGTAGACATAAATCGTATTGTTTGATCATAATTCTCCTTTTTTTTTTTTTTTTTGAGAAATCGTGCAGTCAGTTCAGTGTTATCCTCTCCTCTATGTCTGTGTGTGTGCGTGCTCAGCTGACTGACCGCTGATGAGTCTGGTGTAGCGGCGATATCGGTGCGCTCACCGCTGCGCTGCAGCCGCTGTTGCTGCAGGGGGAGCATCCGTCCAACAGCCTGCAGTGCTGCGATGCGCGGCAGCTCCTCTCTGCGCCTCTTCCCCCCGCATAATCGTTTTCAAGACCTCCGAGGAACAGATTCGTGAGAGAGGGGCGAGCTCCGTGCAGCAGGGAGGTGAAAGAGTCTGTAGTGTGTGCGTCTTAACTGAGGTGAGCTTTGGGGTTATTTGATTTTTTTCTACAGTGGGGTGCTGCTCTAAAGGCCCGTGTCCCCGTCTTCGGCAGGGGATTTTTTTCTGGGGTTGTTGTTTTTCAGCTCTGACTGAACGTTTGACAGCTTCTTTGATAGACAAAGAGGGGATAGGCGTGAGATTTTTTTTTAAATTTTTGACATTAACATGGTGGTAAAATAACTAAATGCACAGTATGTCTTTATTCTGGAGATGTTTTTCAGCATATTAGAAGTGCTGTTTAAAGATAATTTCGGATGCATGGGTTTTCTTGCGCTCTCACTCAGAATAAGGAGGGCTAATAGGCCTGTGTTTAGCCGGGTATTTATATTCGTGGCTCAAGAGTTGGGAGGTCGCCTTGTAATCGGAAGGTTGCCGGTTCGAGCCCCGGCTTGGACAGTCTCGGTCGTTGTGTCCTTGGGCAAGACACTTCACCCGTTGCCTACTGGTGGTGGTCAGAGGGCCCGGTGGCGCCAGTGTCCGGCAGCCTCTCCTCTGTCAGTGCGCCCCAGGGTGGCTGTGGCTACAATGTAGCTTGCCATCACCAGTGTGTGAATGTGTGTGTGAATGGGTGGATGACTGGATATGTAAAGCGCTTTGGGGTCCTTAGGGACTAGTAAAGCGCTATATAAATACAGGCCATTTATATTCGCTACCTCGGATTTGTGTACACACATTCGCATTATTTTTTTTCCATATTTTCCTCATGTTTCACAGTACGAAGGAAGGTGTGTTAATTTTGTGCTAATTATCCCAAATAGTCCGAAACATGAGAGCAAATCTTTGGTAGGAACCCACGGACTATATGCATGCCCATAGCATGTTCACCGCGGCACTCCCTACCATAGGCTCGTTTTTAGGTTAATGACAACAGCGTGCAGCACACAGCTATGCTATGTTCTGATTGGCTTAGATTATCTGTTATGTCTTAGGGCTGTTCCACTATCGCTGCTAATTATCATTCAGACGGGGAGATCAAATCTGGGAGGCCTGCAGTAATGCAAAGCAATGTTTTTGCATTACTGCAGGCATATCTTCACAGATATGCATCATGTCATGTTGTCTTACCTTACAATCTCTGTTGAAATACAGTACTATGTAAAAAGTCGAGACCAACCCCTCATTTTTTATATTTTGTGAAACCTGGATGAGAGTTGAAACGTCTTCAAGCAACTTAAAGAAGTCCAGACGCTTTTCTTTGCAAGCTCCTTTGACTACGATGACCTGGATGACTGAGAACCTTCACAGACATGCTTACAATACATATAATCTAGGAATGTGTCAGGCCTGAGGCCTTAACTCATTTAGCTTCCACCTGCATTTTAGCCTACTTGGTAACAGATGACCGGAGTCGACAACCAGCCCTCAGAGACCTCGAAGGCTTGAAGTTATTACCTTGTTTGGAAGATGTTATAGGAATGAGAAGTTCTATGTCTGTTTATAGCCATCTAAAATGTACCATTTACTGTAACTGACGTCTTTAACCTATTTTTACGCCATGGGGGGGCGGATACCTCACTGCTTTAAAAGTGTTCTCAACATGTATTTTTGTCAGAAGACATATGCTGATGTTTTCTCCTGGGTGTTAATAAACTCACCGTTTGATTGCACTTTCCTGGGGCCTCCGTGGTTTGTGACACTGCTCTACATTGATTGATTTCGTGACAAAAACTAATTTCCCCCGGCAGCTGTGGTACCATGCAGTCACTTAATGACACTACATGGTCACTTACCTCATGATAATATAAGTTTATATGCACTTCAGGTTTCTTAAGAGTACATTCTGTTATATTATTATTAGTTGTTATCCACTTTTTCAGTCTGTACTCTTTGAGTTGTTTTTTTGTTCTTTCCAGATGGAGAAGGCGCTTGCTCATTTCCACGAATGTTTACATGGTTTCTGGAGATGCAGGTGTCAACAGAGGTTTTCCTTTCAATGACTGGATAGAGGCAGTGAGGTATATATTCCTATAAATACTTTTTAAACTGCTAGAAATGAAAGTCTGTCTGCTAAATGGTTACAGAATGTTTAATTTAATGTCTTATCTCCTCCATTTGTGGCAGTGAATTTTGTCATTGTAAGCAAGCCTACACACACACACACACACACACACACACACACACACACACACACACACACACACATACAAGAGACAGAGTCTTGATTCCATCACTTCAAAGGTTTTCTACATTATTTCTAACACTAGACTTTTCCTACTCTGGACATAAACAAAGTCGTCATCATTAGATGTAAGCATTTATGTCTTTAACAAGAAGGCTGGATTCCTACTTTGTAGCTGTGTATAATATTTACGTTCCCACAATATGAGCAATCCATTTACAAGAATACCATCTCGCCCACACCCAAGTGCATGCAGAATCAGAAATGGAGTTTTTGTTTCTCACAGCTGGAGGAGAAAGAAGTAATTGTGTGCTGGCAAGTTTCTAGAAGAATTTTCTAGAAGAATCGAGGAGAAAAAATATGGGAGGGGAATGAGGGATCGGAAGGCATTCATGATTTCATTATGCTGATCCTTTCAGCAGATATATAGATCTCTTTTAATGGCTCCACTGTGAGTGCAACCACAAAAATGCGAATAATTTTCCATCGATCTGTAGCTGTGGTGACGACTTAGAAAATCTTCTGAGACTATAATTAAACAACTGCGATTAAACAACTTCCTGTGGGCTGTTTTTGGGGTTGAGCTGAAGTGGAAGGGGTGGTGCAGGGGGATGACATAACCTTTTAACTTTAGCAAAACCTCACAAAGTTGTCACACAAAACAGAGACTGTTGATTTTGTTCCCGTCACTTAAATCGCATTCCTGTTCGGAAATATCGTCAGAGTATAATTATAGAAACCAGAGCGTCATCCAGCATTCTAATCTCTGACAGGTTCCAGGATGCGGTCCATGAGGAAGACGGTGTTGCTAGTCATCTTGGTGTCTGTGGTGCTAGTACTGGCTCTCCTCCATTCGTGGCCCACTCGGGGTTATACCACAGTGGATGTTTGGCAGCGACCAGCGTTTATAGTAGAGAGGCATCTGGAAGAGAGGGTCCCTGAGTCAGACCATCGATTGAGCAACATTCCCTTCCATGTAAGGGATAATGTGGCGAGGTAAGTAATGCTATTTTGAACCAAAGCGGACGGACCTGAGCTTAAATCTGATCACACGTGTCTTATAATCTGTCCAGTTTGCTGGCACGTAATGGATGCATATGTGAGGGCGAAAGTGGGGGGGTAAACCTACCGTTCGCACAACTCTTGTTCCCGCGGGTGTCAGCTCACCCGCTGCACACTGCCTTCGAGGCTTCAGAGCTGGAGGAGATGAAGAGGAGACGGGCTAAAGAGTACAGCAGCTTTCAGACGAGGTAAGGAGTACTTAAGAGATGTTTCACATTTTTTTATCTGTGTGGCTAAAATATTATTATGTGGCCTGATGTGTTGTTTTATTTAAATTAAATAATGATGTAACAAAATGTGTTACTTGAAATAATCCATCTGTCTCAGTGCACGCTACAGGAAATTGTTTTTTAGACTTATCTATCTCTAACATGGAAAATCATCCATGATCTCACATCACTATCTGCTGATCTGCTTCGCTTTGTGGTTTGTTACTACGCGGTTTGAATATACATGCATTAGAACATATATAAACACAGACCTTGCTTTTTGCTTGCTTCCTGTACACAACTGGCAGCCTTAAAACCTCCCCGCATCTCTGTGGATCGTGCAGGAGTTGTGCATTAGTAAGGCTACATAGACGGGTATTTTTGAAAATGCAGCTTTTTCTATTTGTTCGGGCCTTTCGTCCACACGTAAAAGCGTTTTGGATCACTGAAAATAGAGGTTTTTTAAAAACTCAAGTTTTGCGTTTACGTCTGTACAAAGAAAACAGAGATTTAGCCACGCAACTTCAAAGGTGAGCGCCTTTTTTTGACGTCAAGCTGTGCGTCACGTTATTGTTTACATGAGATGAATTTTGTACAATGGCAAGTATAGATAAAATACTGTTGCTTTTAATCTTACTATCTGCAGTTTTTACACGCTTACATACACACACACACAGTTACTGTCCCTCCATTTAGAAACACAGAGGCATCATAGTGAACATTGACGCGGCTTCTACATGCAACACAGACGCTGTCACAATCCAAATCCCGACGCCATTATTATGAATCACGCAGACTAAATTTTCAGTTTCTTTATTGAATAAACTCTGGCTGAGAGAGCCAGTGAGACAAAATCCACTGAATACTGACTCTAGTTATTAACATTTGAAATGATGAAGGCAATTAAAAAGTAACACAAAATTAGCCACCTTTCCAGAAAAATTTAAACTTTTCAGAAGTACTGAAATTAATTCCTAATACGACAAAACTTGTTTTTATCAAAAGCTTTGCTCTCCAGTAAGAAACGTGAGGTCATTTTAATAATGATATCCACGGATAATAGTAATTGTGACTGTTATTTGCGAAGAGCTTCCTGCTTTCTGCTTGCTGTGCTTGTTGATGGAAAAAAAAATCTCATTTCAGGTCAAAGACCCCTGCAGATCTACTCATTATTGCTGAGGCTAACAGCCCCTTGCAGTATCCAACACAGGGGGTGGAAGTACGACCCCTGAAAACAAGCATCATCCCAGGTACGACTTCAGCGAGTGAGCAACTCAGATATTTTTGAAAGTCTCATGGTTTTATCATTTGAAAGTAGTTAAACTGGCCCCTAAACATTAAAAATTAACCTGAACTAGAGGTGGTTTATATACTGGATATTCTTTGTACCTACATATATTGTAAGGTCACCCCTCTGAAAGGCCTTATTTATCCAGCTGGTGCATACAGGAAATGGACTGAAAATCAATCAGTGTTTGTTTCTCCTTTTCCAGGCTTGGCCTTACATGACCTTCCCAGAGATAATTACTCAGTGAGTGCTCAAAAGTGTCTGTCTTTAAATATTTTAGATGCCTGCAGTCCTCTGACCTTGACCGCTATTCTTTCCATCATATGCAGATAAACATCACTGCCACGCTGGGAACTCTAAATGTGGCCGCGGAGGTAGACGAGGTGAAAATCAAAGGTGATGGCGAGATGCACATGACTCTTTCCAGCCGCCTGCTGCCGAACATGAACCGACAGCTGCAGTTCGTCACCTACACGAACACGCTGTTTCATCCCAGCACGGCAGACACAGGTGAGCCCTCGGAAACAATCCACCGTCTTATCAGCTCTGGACTTTGTTCTTCTGTATTTTTCAGCAAATTCCACAAAGGAGAAAGTAAAGATACAGAAAAAGAATCATCTCACACCCTAATTTGAATCTGTGTTTAAATTTAAAGCAATATGTGGATTTTTTTTCACTCTCGGTCATTAGATGAAAACTCTGATACTTTGATCATGCATATACAGTATATACGAAGGTACAGCAGGAGGTGACTGACATGCATGCTTCCATCTCCCGTTTCTGGTAGGTGGCAACTCATACTTTTAGACTCTCCTTTTTCTCCCTCCCTCGTGCTCACAGACACATAACGGGTACAGCAGTCCATTCTCCCTGCTGCACGGACTACACTGCCCATGAGGCTACATTCTTTAGGGCTATGCCTGTAACACTCTGCCTATTGCCTTGATATTAAATCATTTTTGGAGTAAAAATTCAAAAAAATATTTCTTCACGTCATTATGCGGCCCGCAAGTAGGGCCGCGAGATTGAGACACAGGCATTAGAGCCTCTTCATGCGCGTTTTGTTTGGGTTTTCACCGGCGTGGAATTACCAAATATAGAGAGGGCATAGCCTAACATATGAAACAGGAAAATACCACAGTGTAATCCATTTTTTTCAACAAAGTAACTGTAATAGAATACAGTTACTCATATTTTGTATTTTAAATATGCAACGGCGGTACATGTATTCCGTTACTCCCCAGCACTGTCTGTACAACACCAGGATTGTTTTGTTTGTTTGCCATCATCGCATTATCAGACGTGGCTAACCTTCCCGAGTGTCTCCAGCCTTTATACTAAGCTACTCTGTGTACCTTGCTTTTTTTTCCCTTTTCAGTGGCCTCACACCTGCTCTTGTATGGTATTCCTGGCAGAGAAAATTATTTGCAGAGCTGTTTCTCTTGAGCTAGAATTGGGCAACCAAGCAGGATTCAGTCTGATATCAGAGCCTCTTTGTTTCGCACAAAATTAACAATAGTAAGCATGCACAAAACCTGAATGGCTGAAGGCATGTTTGCCCTTGTCTTTTGACTTTCTGCCTGTATAGTATAACCCAGTTTCAAAACAGCTGGGGCACTTTTTAAAATGTAAATAAAAACTGAGTGCAATCGATTTTATTCACAGCAAAACTTAGAAAATACATTGAGTCTTTATAATGAGAGTATGGACCTTTTACAAAAAGGCAGATCAGCATTTTGTCTTCATGACAGAATCATGTCTGTCTTTAATGCACGCGCATCTGAGTGATGTAGGACATTAAATCGAATTTGCCTAACCACAAGTAGGAAAGGCTTTCACAATCTTTCCGCTGAGGATGACAATGTATCTGAACACTTGAACATGACCATAGCTGGACTGGTGCATCAAACCCCGTGTTCCTGTCTCACAAGAAAAAGTAAAACCCACAGTGAAAAACTGTCTTTAAAGCTCTTTTAACAACTTTTTGCCATTTCAACCAACAGAAACAAGACATTGCCTTGTCTTGTCCCTTGCAAAAAGAGATTTATCAAGGTTCTCTGAATCTTTCGATGATATTTTTTTACTGCAGATGACGAGATATTTAAAGTCTTCACAGTTTTACAGTGAGGAACACAATTCTTTCACAATCGGTAGACACTGTTTTATGCAGATTGGTGAACCTCTCCCCTTCTTTACTTCTGAGAAAACTTTTTAAGATGCTTCTTTTTTCCTTAAATGGTCCTCTAGCTATTTCTTTTCTATTTTTAGTAACACTTACTTTTCCAGCATTTCCTGTCTCAATTGGGGACATGTTGCTTCCATCAAATTTAAACTGAACTAATATTTTCCTTAAACTGGCCGTTTAAACACTGGATATGCTTTAATACAGTGATCCCCAACCTCCAGTGTCAAACAATATTTTCACGAACTGGCCTTTAAGGTGTCGCGGATAAATACAACAAAATAAAATGATATGACCAAGACAAAAACCGTGGTAATTTGTAAATATGATAATAAATGCGAATTCACTTTGTAATTGTGTAACTTTATTAGCATTTTCCTCCTGAAAATGTGCCAACAACATTGCGAGTGACATCCTCCTCTCTGCCCCTTAATGCTCTCTGGTCACTATGGTAACATTTAAATATTTCTTTCAAAATAAGACACACAACTACAAAGACCCAGGGAAACCGAGTTGACAATAAAAATGCTGAAAACCATAAATTTCACACCTGAGCTTCAACTCTCGCGTCCCAGTACCGAACGACTCGGCCTGGGGGTTAATATCTGTTAATAACATCTGTCTTTACTTGTCATCCCAACCCTGTAGAGTTTTTATGAAAGGTAAATTAGCCGTAGGAGCTAAAAGTGCTTTGTGTTTTGTTTTTTTGTGTTGTTTTTTTTACTGGAATTGTCTATAAAATGCTGTAGAGTTTAGCATTTTAACCTGAGGGTCTGAAAAATTGGTTTTGTACAAAGACATGACATTGTTATGTCTACATGCTTTACGAGAACCAGATGAGAGTGAGGCATTCATAGTTTTATCTTAATGATACTCGTGTTTTTTTTGTGTCGGGGGTCTTTTAGTGCAGCTTGAGACAGAGGGACATCAAGCTGTCTTCAGCATCAAGATCCGACACGGAACAACACCTAAACTGTACAACACTGGATCCAAAGGAGGTACAGCACCGGCATGTTGACGGTGTTTGTAATAAAGTCAGACGTCCTTTCTGAGTCAAACAGCACTTTCTAAAGTCAGTTTTCCTCCATCAACTCTCTGCAGAGTACAACATCAGCGCCCTCGTGACAATAGCCACAAAAACGTTCCTGCGTTACGATAAGCTTAGAGATCTTATCGACAGCATCAGAAGATACTACCCTACTGTTACCATAGTTATAGCTGATGACAGTGAAAATCCCCAAACCATCTCTGGGCCTTACATCGAACATTACATCATGCCCTTTGGAAAGGTAAGGACACACTGAAGTCTTCTCCCTGCTGTCACTGGTGATGCGATCTCAATCTAAACCTCAGCGTTGCGTCTCTTAGGGTTGGTTTGCCGGCCGAAACCTGGCCGTGTCCCAGGTGACCACGAAGTACGTACTGTGGGTGGATGATGACTTCATCTTCACAGCCAACACCAAGCTGGAGAAGCTTGTAGATGTTTTAGAAAGGACCACTCTGGATCTAGTGAGTAGCAGAAGAATATTTTTTTTCTTTTTCTCAGTTAATATTAAAGTTTTGGGGCTCTTGTAGAGACAGTGTATCTATGTGTGTGAACTAGGTGGGTGGTGCAGTGCGGGAGGCCACGGGGTACACCGCCACCTACCGTCAAACCATCTCCATTGAGCCAGGAGAGGAAGATGGTGACTGTTTACACATGAGGAGAGGATTTCATCACGTCATTGAAGGCTTCCCCAACTGCGTTGTGACTGATGGGGTCATCAACTTCTTTTTAGCTCGCACAGACAAAGTCCAGCAGGTCGGCTTTGACCCACGCCTCACCAGGGTCGCTCATCTGGGTGAGTACAGGGCTTCCTTTCATATCAAAGGAGCAAATTTAGCATCATGCCATCTGTTATTTATTCAGTGTTTTGACTGCCGGATGCAAAAATATGCCAAAATTGAAAAGAAAAAAAAATGTTATCATTATTATTATTTACGCATTTATACACAAGTCTTGAGCCACCATTCTTTTTTTTGTAATTGTCTTGGGAAATATTTCTTCAGGCATTCAGAAGCTCTTTGAAAGTTTTTCTTTCTTTGAG
This sequence comes from Aulonocara sp. 'chitande type north' Nkhata Bay, assembly GCF_057382095.1. Lineage (NCBI taxonomy): Eukaryota > Metazoa > Chordata > Actinopteri > Cichliformes > Cichlidae > Aulonocara > Aulonocara sp. 'chitande type north' Nkhata Bay. The sequence goes on from NC_141348.1 coordinate 23,144,260, forward strand.
TGTCCAGAACCCAGGCCTCAACATTGTTGAAGCAGTGTGGGATCAGAAAACAGAACAAAAGGCAGCAAACACTCAGCTTTGAATGTCCTTTGAGAAGCCTGAAGAACTATTCCTGAAGGCTGCTTCAAGAAATTATAGGAAAGCTAAAGCTCAGGCTGTGTTTAAGGAGAAAGGTGGTAAAACCAAATATTTACTTTCAAGCTTGTTAGAATTGTACAAACACTGTTTTTGATCACCTATTTCCCATTTGTTCTAGAAAAATATATAGAAATGAGGTGTAACTCAAGACTTTTGCACTTTATCGTATATTCATATTCATTGTTTTTCTATCCTCCTGCAGCACTGAGTCAATTTGTGTGCCATATCAAGTTAATTTAATGTTTCCTTAATCATTTAAGAATAAAAGAGAGATGAATATCTCAGATTAAGGTATTGATAGCAACAATATCTTAGCAATTTAAGAAAAAAGATTCATATCTTATTTTACTTACTGAGACGATAACGTGTGCAAGATAATTTTTGCTAGCAAATTATGCTGTGACATTTTCTTATCAGCACACACCACCATGGAGGAGTCGCAGCTCGGCTTTAATTTACCTACATTAAACTGAATGAAATCTGATTTAAATGGAACATTTAGCTCACGCCACCTTCTCCTCACTTTCATACCTGAAATATTTCATCAATTAAAAGTGTTCCTGACCCACTGAGGGATGTTTACCCCTCTCCCTTTTTTTTCTAGAGTTTTTCATCGATGGCCTCGGCTCTCTCCATGTGGGCTCTTGCGATGATGTCATTGTCAATCACGCGACCAAAATCAAACTACCCTGGGTAAGCCAGTCAGAGAGCGACAAGACCTACGCCAAGTTCCGTTACCCATCAGCCTCCTCTGATGCCACGCACACCAAAAACGGCCTCCTGTACTTCAAGAATCGGTTTCAGTGCTTGACTCATAATTAGCTTCCCCTCTCCTCTTTTTCTCGAAGGTTCCTCCGCTCTCCCCGAGTTGCCAAAGAAGTTCTCCTCCCCCACGCCCTGTCAGATAAAATTTTGGTTTGCCTTCTCTTGAGAACCTTGAAATTATTTTTCCAGCTTCAGCCTTTAGAGCAGTTTTAGCATGTTTTATCTGTCAGTGCACAGCTCTGCAGTGAGCTAAAAAGTCCTCTAGCATCTAGAAGCCCAACAGAAAAATTTAGGCTTCCTTTTTGGTGTGAAGACAGGAGAAAATGAGCTGCAGTGCCCAGTAACATCTCGAGTCATAAAGGAATCTTGCTCATACCCTGCACAAAGACCAGGCTTTGGGAGAACCGAACAGGTAGCAGCCAGTGTAACTTCATTGTCATGCTGTTTTGGGTAGATGTGCATGCATTCTCCTTCGATTTGCACTAGCCGAATATAGAATTGAGCTTGGAACAAGGTCTTTCTGTCAGTGACAATAAACCCTATCAGTTAAGTGACAGAGCTGCAGACTCGGAGCTCCAGTGTGACCTCCTTGCCAATGCCACATGAAGAACGTGTTCCAAGTCTTTTCATTTGTCGGGTTCTGGTACTGACTGGCCGTGCCAAAGGTCTGGATCCTGCTAGCTCTTGGGTGCTTTAATCTGTGTGTGCATTATGGTTTTACTGCCCATTACCCAGAATCCTTTTGTGTCACCCATGGAGAGATAAGTAAGATCTGAGGAGGAGAACCTTTTGGTCTCAGTTCATCAGGTGTTACCTGGTTGCGGGAGCAGCTGTAATCGTCGTCTTCTGCTGTTTGTCTGTTTCCCCAACAAGCATCTGAGGAAAACGAGGCGTTTGAGTGCTCACCACCGGATCTTTACATGTGGCCAAAAGAAACATTGGTTGAACTAAAGTACTTGTAAAATACTCACATCATTATGAAAAGAGGATGGAGAAGGGGGGGGGGGATGAAGCAAGAATACAGTTTTTATACTGAAACTCCTCTTTGGAGCACTCCTGCATGTCAGAGACTCAAGTGGTGATGCTGTTCTTTTATACCATGGTCTTTAGATGGCACCCTTGTATCACTGTATTTGTTTCCTAAGCAAGTTTTTTAACTTTGTTTTGTTAGCAATAAGGTGCCAGAGATTTATCAACTGTTTTTTTTAATCCCCAAGAGAAATATCGACTTATTTGTAACTATTTTATTTATTAATTTATTAACAATTTGTTTGCCTTTTATTAGATAGAACAGTGAAGAGAGTCAAGTAAGCAGGGGGGTGTCGGGTCAGAAAGCAGCACATCGGAATCGAACCTGATCTGCTCTGAGCTACACCGGCATCTGTTTGTGACTTTTAATTCATTTCTATTTTTCACCAAAATGTGACGTTCGTTCTGTTGATGGAAGAAACTAACAGCAGTGTTCCTGCTGCTTGGTTTGTATGTAGTTGTGTACTGAAGAATTTGTCTCACATTTTAATTTGTAAGTGTTGACAGATGTAGAATTTTTTTTAACAGTGATGTTTATTGTGTGGACACAGAAATCATTTGCTGCCTGCTTCACCCACCCACCCCCACACCCAAAACAAAAAAATATGAGTTGTTTGAGCATTATGAGAGTTTTTACATTCATTTCAAATGTTATAAAAAATGTGTGTGGGGAAAAAAACCGAAATCTTGTGTTCAATGTTGTGATGTTGGTTCAAAGGATGAAGACGCTGACTTACAATAGATTACAGTCTTTTGATTACAGATTACAGAACTTAATTTATAAGCACATCTTTTATGCTACTGAAGCAAATGAACATGATAGATGAGAGGCAAAAACTGTCAAATAATAGCAAGCATGGTTTATATTTGAGACTAAAAGCCTGCGTCTAAAACCAGGTTTTGAATTTAATGACTGAAGTTGTCTGAGAGTGTCGGAGCCTGGAAGCTGAAGGCTCTATCCCTGAGCGTCTGAAACTTGGAGAGAGGAATGTACAGCAACCACATGTCAACACAGGAGGAAGATTTCTCAGGTGGGGCTGGGGGTGTAGAGCTGAAGGAGATCAGAGAGGTACTGAGGGCCATGAACATGAAGGAACATGCAGGTAAGTCTTATTTTTAGCTTCATGTTGCTCGTGCCAGGTTGTGCCCTGTCTTTCTTTCAAAACAGCTTTAATTATTTGTGGCAAAGATTCAACAAGTTGTTAGAAACATTCCTCAGAGATTTTGGTCCACATCAGCGTCACACAGTTGCTGCAGATTTGTCTGCTGCACATCCATGATGAGAATCTGCTGTTCCACCACATCCCGAGTCTGGTCTATTAGATTGAGAGCTGGTGACTGTGGAGGCCATGTGAGTACAGGGAACTCATTGTCATGCTCAAGAAACCAGTCTGAGATAATTTGAGCTTTGTGACGTTGTGCATTATCCTGCTGGAGGCAGTCATCAAAATACCAGTTCGATGTGGTGATAAAGGGTTGAACATGGTCTGCAAGAGTACTCGGATAGGCTGTGGCATTTAAACAATTCTGTGTTGGTATTTAGGGACCCAATCTGTGCCAAGAAAATATCCTCTACACCCTCACACCATCAACAGCAGACTAAACTGTTTATACAAGGCAGCATGGATCTGTGCTTTACTGCTTACCACCAGATTTTGATAGCAAAAGTTCAGTTTAACCCTCGGTTTCCTGTTCTTAGTTGACAGGAGTGATCCTCTGTGTGGTATTCTGCTGCCGTAGCCCAGCTGCTTCAAGGTTCTGCTTCTTCACACCTTGGTTGTAACAAGTGGTTATTTAAGTTACCGTTGCCTTCCTATCAGCTCAACGCAGTCTGGTCAGTTTCACCCAGAAAAACTGCATAATGGATGTTCCCTTAAAATTCCGCCAAGCACAAAAATAAAAAACAAAAGCCTTCGTATTAATTACAAGGTTTCGTCTTCATTTTCAGTAGCAATATTAAGATGTTAAACAAGCAGACAAACATGTAAAAGATGAGGCAGTGTGAGTCTATGCAATGCAAATGAACAACGAGACCACTAGGATGTTGTGTGTCACATAGTCAGATGACTGAAGGACAAATGGCCTCTGCGTGATGCAGAAATTTCAGGCAGTCTTTTGCTTGGAGTACTGAAATTTTTTATGTTCAGAAGTGTAGAGCAGGTGCCAGCAGCACGAGTTTATGCCTTTTCATGATTTTGCTTACTGTATAAAAATTCTGTTTATATGTATGTGTATAGACCCAGCTGCAATTTTTAATATAAAAATATAATAATTAATTAGTTAGACCATATAATTAATCATAATATAAAATATTTGACTTGTAAACTGGTAAATTAAAGAGCTCACATTGTGACTCACTCTTTAATTCATAATGATGAGCATTTCCCTCCACTAGAGGGTGCTAAGCACCATCTGGTTCCCTGCTTTGTAGACCAGAGATCAGATTGTGTGCAGCTTCGATGTTTCGTTTGGATTTTCTTTTTAAATAATCTTATAAAAACAAGACAAAACAACCTGATTATTACACATTTGGGAACATAAATCTTCTGGATAGCGACCAAAGGCATCCATTAAGTTATACACTGCACATTATAATGAGGCTAGGAAGGGGTCCTCTGGCCTGTATTAGGAAAACTAATTCATGGAAAAGACAATAAATGACAGGAAATAGCTGCTGACTTACACTCTGACTGATCGATTGCAGACTGTTGGTTTAAGATGGAAATAATTCATATTTCCCAGCAACTATGCTTTAATGGGTCATTTATATTTAAAATAGACGGGAAACATGGAAGGATAAATGAACTGACCTATCAGCCTTGAGACCTCATAGGCACAAGGGCCAAAGCAAATATCGAGAACAAGTTACTCAATGGGTCCAAATAACAAGAGACACACAACAGTCAGGAGACGCTAAAAGAGACACATGAAGTGAAAAACTAAAAATGATGATAACAAATATCTGAACAACTTCTTTAATTCCACGAGTGTATCAGGACAGCACGAGATTCACCGATATGATCCAACACAAAATTATTTACATTCAAGACGACAATGACGAATGAGCACCTCGGTTTTATCTGTGTTCCCTTTTTCCTCTCTCTGCTTGGTTATGACAAGCTTTGTGTAAGTCCACAAACATGTTTAGTTCAGATAAGACTGACAATGGCAGGGTTAAAACAGGCCACCAGACAGAAAGCACAGCTATTCGCTAATCTCCAGGGACTGCAGGGATACACATAACTCGTGTGGATTGAGATCCTGGACTATAACTGGGATTTACAGTCACTTGGCAATTTCATGGATACAGTTATTTGAGGAGGGATTTAAGATCTCAGTTCTCTGTGGGAATAAAGTGGAATTGGTCTCCTGTGAAAATATTACGCATTATGCAAAGATCCATCAAAGAATTTTCAAAGGAAACAGGAAGAAATGAATACATAAACACCGTGAAGCACAGTCTCTGTGGTGACACAGATATATACACTTCATGTACACACACACACATATATATATATATATATATATATATATATATATATATATATATATATATATATATCTGGAAACTGGCGGGCACACCCTGAGAGGAAATATATGCCTGCATTTACACCAATCAGCCAAAACATTAAAATAACCTGCTTAGTGAAATGACCTCTTTGGAGAAAGGGTGTCAAACATAAGGCCTGGGGGCCAGAATCTTCCTGACACAGACACCAATCTGGTCTACTGGATAATGTGAAAGAGGGCGTAGTCTCGACTTTTAACTCTATTTTGGTATATTTAACAGCTTTTTCTGCTGATAAGGACTGCCCTCCTGCATTCATGCTAAAGTATTAACAATTAGAAAAAAACAGAATTTTTGTTTGCCCCCATTTTTTTTTACTCTTAAATGTCTACTCTTAAAACATTTCTTGTTTGTTTGTTTTATAATGGGTCCACATTAAAAACAATAATAATAAAATAATTCTAAAAATGTGAATTAACAACAATGTTCTGTTTTATAATTACAGGACAGTCAAGGAAATGAGGTACCAGAACTTTTTCTGTAATTTTACACAATTATTTCTTACAATTTAACCCCAAAGTCATCCTGATAAAATTAGTTCATGTCTTATGGCAACATTTTTTTTAATCAAGCAGAAAAACTGAGACAAAATTTTGAAATTGCACTTTTTTCTTATATTAAGATATCACAGGCATTAAATGTGTAGATAAACCTAACCCACTTGAAATCAAAGTGGGCTATATGTGCCCCCTCAATGTAAAACAAATTTGGCATCCCAGCTTTGGAGGCATGGATGCAGGTTCACTGAGTCTGTGGAAAACTTTGTGTTCTGTGGAATGGACGTGTTGCCTGTGGACGGGGCTTTCTCGTGCCTTCGTGCAGATCCTCAGTCAGAATGGGTAAAGTTTGGAGGCCAAGTCAACAAATCTGACTTTACGTCCAGTTTTTGCAGTGCGTATTGTGCACTGTCCAGCTGGAAGAGGCTGCTTCGCTAATAAGGTGGAAGAAACATCCAGATGAATGGCAGCACCTAAGGCTTCGCAGCAGGTTTTTGCATTGCAAGAGATGATCGGAATTGTTCGGTTCATCTTGTTTTTAATGTTATAGCTGATTGGTAATGTATATGCAGATGCACTCAAATGAATACAGTCACACCAAAGTAACTTCACTAGAATAGTCCCCACATCATAAGCCTAAAGGAAATATGAGACAATATGTGAAAACAGAGACGCGCAGACTCGGACAGCTTGTGTACATGAGTGGAACAAAGTGTCCTGGCAGTCAGACCTAGTCGAGGTACTCCAGCTCCAGAAGGGTAAACTGAGTTCATGTGACACTGCAGCGCATTATTGCTCGCTCTCCTTGAGCTGATCCAAGTTATTTAGTTGATGCGCTGAATAAGTCCCAGCGTCCTTAAATGTGATCGTCTGGAAACTGGCGGGCACACCCTGAGAGGAAATAGGCAATTTTTACACTGGCATTTGAAGCAAAGACACACTGCAGATTTTCAAAGGCTTCCTGTTAATCAGGTGATTGATTCTGGCATCAGTGTAATTTAGTACATTTGCAAAATAAGACTGAAAAGGCAAACTTTAAAAATAACACGGAGATAAAAGAATTGTGCTGTTAAGGCTGTAATATTAGCATTTGCAGAATAAAGTGATTTGTTTTCACCACTTGAGGTAAATTTGAGGTAATTTAAACAAAAATTGTTAAATTATTTAATACAGTATGCACAAAAAAAACTATAAACATACATTTTAAAAATAGAAACTTTAATCAATTAAAGTAATACGAGAAGTAAATAAGGCTATGCTTGCATAATAAAAAGCCAGGAAACCCTGCTCAAGTAGAACTCAAAGCAAGCAAGAACAAATAGGGGTTTTTTAGTCATTAGGTAAATCATATGTGAAAAGGTCAGTTGTTGCACCGATTATGAAGGCCCTGTCACCTCTGCTCTTTTAGCCTGGATCTAGGAGAATAGGGCTGCAAAAGTTATGTGCAGTTACTTCATCAGTAATGAAAAATGAACCGGTACTCAGTGACTTTCTTTACATAAATGTAATTAAGAAGCTGTTACATAAAAATGGCACGGAGTCAGGAATCATGCATGACATGTGTGATAAAGGCTGTGTGAAAAGGTAGATAGGAAACTTTTATTTTATTTTCTTGTGCATTTAAAGCACAATAGAAACACAGCTGATCCAAAACACAAAGAGCAAGCCAAGAGGACAAGAACAACTTTGTGGAATCAGGCCAGATCAGCACGTCTAATAAGTATTGTAATCAAACTGCTTCCTCCTCTTGGTGGAAGTCTGAATGAATGAGATAAAAGAGCAGGTCAACGGGTTTTCCATAAACTGGCTGCAGGTTAGGTCAACCAGGTTTGTAAATCCATGCAGTAACAACAACAGGATATTTTCACAAAGGCATACAGAGAGTCATTTCCCATCACCATCAGTGATCGCCACAACAAACAGCCTCAGTCCACGCACACAGACCAGCTCCACAGAGCTGATCTACATCACTTTATTTTATTTAGAAATGCTGACTGCATTGAATTATATCACATTCTGCAGCCGACTGCAACTAGTGTTGACTAAATGGCTGCCCAGAGCTTGATGGTTGTGCACATTCACCATCCCTTTGATGACAGGGCAATTGTCCAGACGACTGATTGGATCTTTCTGCAAACAGTTGCAGTCTGACTTGGACGGACTGCAATCACTCTTAGAGACATTGTTGAAATTTTGCAAAAAAAACCTGCTAATTTATAAATGCAGACAGACTTGTGACATTTTGCCATCAGTCTGAATGAGTCTTTGACCAATGACCACAGCTCAAAGGGACCCGACTCAATTGGGTGCCTGCAAATGTAATCGTTAAATGTGAATTTCTACCTATACAGATAATTTGGGTTCAAATAGACACTTTAAATGTTCATTGATGACACCAGTGCATAACTATAGACCGTAAACAACTTTTACTGTATTTTCTTTCAGGAAGAATAAATTATCAGCATGGCAGATGCCTCATCTGTTAAATAACTGAGGTCAGTCAGTGTTGTGTATTATTTACCTGCAGGCTGTGATAGCTGCAGGGAGCCAGGCCATTGGATGTGCCACAGTCACGTCTCACCTCTGAGCACAGACTGAGCTGCATGGGGGAGGAAAGTGAGGGATGAGCTGCACAAACTGTTACCACGCAAGGGTTAGACACCTTAAAGAGACAAAGAAGTCAAAGTTAAATCGTGAGAAAAATACAGATGCATGTTTGTGCATAAATATGATGGTGAGCACTGCTGTTTCACACGCACCGTTTGCGAGGCCGGGCTGTGCTGGGATGAATGCATAGAGGGCAAGGAGGTGTTATAAGACAGAAAACAGGGCTGCTGACGCCTGTCCACGGATGCTGAGGAGTGAGGCAACAGGCCAGATGCTGATGTAGATGGAGACTTTGTGTTCCTGCCCAGGCTGTTTGACTTACTTTCCCTCCGTTGGTATTCTATCGGAGATTGAAGAGCTGCAGCAGACAGGAAGATATGTTGCATTATTCAGACAGACCAAACTCTTAAATCAACAGTCGTATAGAAGAAAGACTGAGCTCCGGTACCATTAAGGAAGTTCCTCTGAGTCTCTAATATCTGGACCACATCACTGTGCCAAGCCTGCTGTATATCCGGAGATGATGCCTGCATGATGAAGCGCGTCACACTGCCGTCAGTGCCTCGAGAAGTCAGGACCAGACAGCAGGGATCTTCTTCAGAGTGCTCCTCCACACCAAGGCAGCTTACCTGCAAAACACAACATGCTCATTTTGAACATTAACAAAAGCACTCAACACTCAGCACTCAAATATAATCTCACCTTGATGCTGTTTCTAAAGGTGTACCCCGGCAAAGGGAAACCCTTTTTCTTATCAATTGGCTCACTGAAGATGACCAGCTGCTCAAACAGGAAGACCCGCCTCTCCCTCGCTTTGGACAGGAAGCCACTTTCCTGCTCGCTGACGGAGAAGGTATCCTGCTGGAGCAGCTTCCCCTGAGCCGTGATTTTCCCCTGAGCAGTACATATATCATATACCATTGTCAAAGAACACAAGTCATCCCGGATATGCGTCTTATTTTTTAAAAAACGGCGGATCTTACCTCAAAACCTTGGAGCCTTCCCACATTCATCATATCATTACATCGTTTTGGCACAAAACACATAACCTCCACTGCTCTCTGAGTCAGATGGATAGCAGTGAAAACATAATTTTAGTGTGCGATTGAAATGATAAAGCATTTTATTGGAGTTTCCATTTCATAATGAGCTCGTACCTGCAGCTCCTCCACATCCTTCCCAGCTTTGCTGTAATACTTCAAGAAGTCCTGAAGGTGCCAGTCAATAAGAGATTTATTTTAATTTTCATAAAATAAACTGAAACAACTTGAATAGAAAACTGTAACATAAAGTAAGGAAATAAGGACTTATAATGGTTCAGTATAATAAAAACCTCCTTGTGACTAGGATCAAAATCAGTGGCTGAATTTAAATTTTCATATTTGGCAACCGGTTGCAAAAAACTGGGTGACAGCTGTTTGCAACCAGTTGCCGAACCTTTTGCATTCACTTTGCACAGGTCACCTGGACCTGTGCAAAGTGAACGCACAGGTCACCTGGATTGAAGGAAACTGTCTCAAAATAATCTTAATCTCCCTCTGCAACCACTCTCAGACAGATTGGAGAAGGTTTTTAAATAGCTGCCCTCTAATTTATAAAAGCAAATGGATTTTCAATAAGTTGCAATCAGCATGAGCCTGAGTACAACTCGTTCGCAAGACATCTTTCTGCAATAGAGAACGTGACTCAACTGGTTACCCGCTAGTTGTATGCAAGGTTGCTGAGAGCCTACTCACAATTTTCAGTTGTGAACGTTTTAATTTAAGTAAATTAACCCTTTTACTATTTAATATTTTGATCATTTTGATGTTTCCTGAATCAAACGAATGACAGATTATTTTAATATTAACATGTAGCAGGTGCCATGCAAGTGAATAGGTCATCTTTTTAAGTAGCAAACCTTCAACAGTAGCTGATACTTCATGATCCTCTGAACAGGTTTGATAAGCAGGTCATTGAGCTGCAGCCTGTGACCCAGCTGTTGTCTGAGATCCTGTCAGAAGACAAAAATGGAAAGAAATGTGAAAAACAAGGGTTTTTTAGGCTGAAAAAGTCATCTCTGCGGACAGAGACCATTGGGCTCTCACCTCAAAGTATGTCTCGATGTATTCAGAGACAATGTGCTCGGACTTGGGTTTGTTCTGACAGTAAACCACATACATGTGAAGACGCCGCTCCTGGAAGTGGAAGAGGGATAATGGAAATTATTACAAATAAGTGTGGAGCAATGAGCAGGGTAAGAATTACACCTTAGTGTCCAAAGCTGAATTAGACATGCTGCAGAAACTTAAAGAAATAAAGATATTTGGATCGAAAATCAAATCAAAATTATGAGTTTATTCTGTTTATATTCCTGCTGTAGCACAGCGATACGGATGCTCGACTGTAAAGTGCCAATAATCGTTTTCCACACCCTTCCAGTTTCTCCACATTTTGATGTTTTACATCAAAACACAAAATAAAAGTTGCTTTCTTTGTGTTTAATGTTGCCGTTTGCAATGATGATCATCAAATCTTCTGAAGTTTAGAGTAAAAACAACAAAAAAATTTAATAGAGCTCAGAGAGGTGTAGATTCAGCTCCTTTTTACAAACAGCAGGGTCTCAGTGGAAGCGTCTTCGACACTGATTGCTGCCTGTTATTTACCAGCTGCACCTGCAGTCAGCTGATCTACAAAAAGAAAACACATCTGCACAGCAGCAGGCCGAGGCATTACATCACTGGGGACTGTGATGACTAAATGTTCAGACTGAGAAAAAAAAGGACACAAGTCTCTCACTGATCTTTAGGCTCACATGTTTGATGAAGAGCCGGGCCAGGCTGTCTGGATCACCCACACATTTCTCCAGCTCTCCCAGGAAATAACTGTGTGACACGAAGCACAGAAGGTCAGGCAAAAGCAGCCAACCAGCCAAACACACACACACGTACTCAGAGGCAGGAAACAAACAGCAGCAGGGGGTATGACACATGCTTAACAGCTATGAAACATGAGAAGTTTAGGGGGAAAACTTGTTAAACATAAGAGATGTTCATATTCAGAGGAACTCAGGGGGGAGACATTCTGACTCACTCCTTATGCCAGTCATAGATCTGGTGGATATTTCCAAACACAATCCTGTCCTTTCCTCTCAAGTCCTCAGGAACGCCCTGATTACCCATGGTGGCCATGTAACCCTGTATAAACACAAACATGTATCTAAGTTGCTTATTTCTATACGGGAAATAAACTCCTTTGCTTTTGGTACAAATTAAGCAATGTCAGGTGTTTCTTATATAAATACAAATAAGTAGATCATTTGAGGTGAGGCATACCTGCACTATAAGTCCAAGATCTTCAACATATAGCCTTTCTGTCTCTATCAGCTCTGTTAGCACGTATCTGAAAGACAAACATTAAAAAACATGATGATGATCTCAGGGCTCTGTGCGAAATATCAATCATAGTTAGTCACAGTTCTCTCAGCATAAAGGCATGAAACAAGGGCAAACACATAGCCTTTATCTATAAAAGGGAAAAATGATAAAAGAGCAAGGGGATCATTCCACAATTTGGGGGCAATAATTGAAATCGGACAATTGCCCGTGGTTTTCAAAGGGGCTTTTGGGACTGCCAGGAGCAGCTGGTCCATGGACCTCAGCAATCCTGAGGGGATAAAGAAGTTAGAGAAGTTACAGTATTTGGTATAATGCTTTAGACTTACATGCTCTTCTCTAAAGCAATGTTTCTCTCTTCTTCACTGTCCACTGTACCAGAACACTGGCTGGTTGAGTCATCGGTTACAGTACAGCTGTCCTCCCGTTGCAGAGTGTTGATGCTTTGACTCTAAAACACAAAAGGAAAACATTACATCTTTTGGCATTTCTGTAACATACAGTATTACATTCAATCAGAGAGGTCAGTTGGTTAAAGAGCTCTGGATGACTGTGAAATAAAGAGTAGAAAAGTAACTCTAGGTACTTTTATTCAAGTAGTATTGTAGATACAGCAGTATTTTAATCTGTATGCTAGTTAAAAATTCTGTTACTTCTTCCCCCACTGCAACACAGTGCTGTGGAGCAATCCATTCACACACACTAAAATCATTAGGCTTCATGCACGGCACATCCAAGGCAAGTTTATTTGTATAGCAGTTAGTAATCGCCGCGGGAAACACATCAGTGGGGCAATTTTGAGTAACCTGAGAATAATAAGCACATTTTCTGTGCTGCTGAGGAGAGTGTTGGGCAGACAGCAAGGTTAATAATGAGCAGTTTGTCAAGTCATATACTGTAACTGAGAGCCTGCTAACTGAAAAATGCACAGAAAGCTGTTAAGTAACAAACATCACTCTTCACCTAAAAGCACTGTAATCTAATGTGAATTTAACTGGAATCCTAATTTTTATCTTTTGCCTCAGTGAACAAGAGCCTATTGCAGAATCAGAACATGTTGTCAAGTAGATCAAATGTACATTTTATATTTGGAGAATGATTCAAATGTGTGGAGCTCAACTGGTTTGCAGGGATGCTCTGTTCTGCAATGACTTGCTGTTGTGCTGTCAGATAACTGGTAATGCTCTGAGATCAGGGAGCAGCTCAGCGGCTTCTCCAGCAAACAGTTTAATTTTCTAATTTATTCAAATTACTGAAAGAAAAAGCAGCAAGTACAAGTAGCACATGTACAAAGCACTACTACTTTAGACAATGTATTACACAACATCCCAACTTTCCATAGTATCCTGGCCCGATTCACCTGACAGTGTCCAGACTTTTTGCGTGCAAACAAATTTATGGAGCTGCTCATACATGCTGGTGATTAGTGGTTGTTACTAGTCTCTGCGCCAGGCTAACTGCCTTTTGGATGTTTGTTATACTGACCATACAAACCATGTATCCAATATATTTTCCAAACTATTAAACTACTCTTTTAAAGGGACAGTAAGACTGTTTATAGTAACCCAGGCAGCAGCAGAGTAAACAGTTAATAACTGAAAATAAATATGAAGCTACAGGTATCTAAGCAATGACATTTTTCTGCAGGGCCATGAGTTAAAAAAAGGCTAAAAGTGAGAGCAATCATTTATTAAGAAAAATAATGTGCTTTATGAGTTAAAGGATTAATTTAATCATTTAAAAATTCCTCTTATCACCTTTGCAAAGCTTACAAAACTTTACTCTGTCATCTTTGGAGAACTGTCCAACATCCACAGACCTGTTTCTCACCTTGCCTTTGAGGCTCTTCTTCTAATTTTGGCATGCACTCCGCCCTCAACCCTAACCCTGTTAAAGGCTGTTTTCTTTACTTAATTACTTCCAGATGCGATCAACGAAAGCCCACAGGATTCAATCTACTCCACTCCCTCTCAAAGATTACTCAGTACAGTGTAGGGTTTCTGAGAAATATTGTCGGTGCTTTTATATATTTATTTGTGTGTGAGCGTGCACATGAAAAATGCAGCAAAATTGAGTCATAATGCACAAAGGTCAGGTGGTGTATATGAATAGGAGTGCTTTTATATGGGCAGGATGTAGATGGAGACATGTGCAGTGTAAGTGTAATTATGCTTTAAGTTATTCATTATCTGCTACAAGCTCTGCATTACATTATCAGAAGATTTAATAACAAGAGACACTCCATGGAAAATCTGTGGGAAAGTGCAGAGGACTTTACTGTTTTTTGTGTTTTTAAAATATATTCTTAACCAACAAATTGCCCAATTAATTGTTTAATTCACAAATCAAACATTTGCCTTAAAATCTGTCTAATAAAATGTTTTTTATGGCCCAGAAGAGGCAGCGGAGTTTCTATTGATTTGATTTTGCATGATAGAGCTTTAAACTGAATCCATCCATGGCAAGTCAGATTGTGTTCACAGACAATGTTTTCTAGAAGTGTTCCTGACCCATGCAGTAATTTCCATGACAGAATCATGCCTATCTTTCATATAGTACACACAATTCTGATTTGTCCCGTGACCCTTTGATGATATTATGGACTGTAGACGATGACATATTTCATCTCTTTACAATAAGTCTTTACAATTTTACATTGAGGAACATTATTCTGAAATTTTTCCACACGTTTTTGCAAATTGGTGACCCACTGCGTCTTTAAGATGCTATTTTTATACCCAGCTATGTTACAGGTCTGTTGATGCTTAATCTAGGTAGTTTTGTTTTTTTTTTTGCTTGTTTTTTCTTTTGATTGTCAAATTGCAGTCCGAGAGTCAAAATACTTTAATTAGTAACATACACAGAGGAAAAAAAATAAACGAAGGGCTCTTGGAGTGTGCATATGAGTGTGTGTTTCTCAAGAATCTTTCATCTGATCTTCTTAACACTTGGCAGGTGTACTCCTGTTGTTCAGTTCTCATATTCTGGCTAAAAGCTGTTTTCTGTTAGGCTTTCTCAACAGTCTGACACACAGCCTGAGAGCAGGAAAGAGAGGCACATGCAGAGTCTCTAACAGAGGAGAACCATTACTTTAAGAACTTACATTTTAATCAGGGAGCTAACATAAGATAAATCTGAATGATACTCTATAGAGCTATGTCTAGCCCCCCACTACAGACTGGTGGCATGTCAAGGGTGTATTCCAGCTTTTAATTGAATTTCAATTCAACTTTTGTATAGTGCCAAATCACAACAACAGTTGCTTCAAGGCATTGCATGTTGTAAGGTAAACACCCTACAGCAGTACAAAGAAATAAGAGAAAACCCCAACAATCATATGACCCCCTATGAGCAAGCACTTTGGCGACAGTGGGAAGGAAAAACTCCCTTTTAACAGGAAGAAACCTCCGGCAGAACCAGGCTGAGAAAGGGGCAGCCATCTGATGCAACTGGTTGGCGTGAGTAAATGATGACAGGACAAAGACATGCTGTGGAAAAGGGCCAGAGATTAATAATAACAAAAAAAAAATAGATGAAGAGAGGTGTATAAACATAGTGAGTGAAAAAGGTGACTGAAGAAGACTCAATGCATCATGGGAATCCCCCAGCAGCCTAGACCTATTGCAGCGTAACTAAAGAAGGATTCAGGGTCACCGGATCCAGCCCTAACTATATACTTTATTAAAAAGAAAAATTTTAAGCCTAATCTTAAAAGTAGAGAGTGTGTCTATCTCCTGAATCCAAACTGGAAGCCGGTTCCACAGAAGAGAGGCCCGAAAACTGAAGGCTCTGCCTCCCATTCTGCTTTTAAATTATTTAGGAGCCACAAGTAAACCTGCAGTCTGAAGGAGATATCCTGGTCAGAAATGACTCCAAGATTCCCCACAATGTTGCTGGAGGCCAGGGTAATGCCATCCTGAGTAAGTATCTGAGTAGAAACAGCATTTCTAGGATTTTCAGGGCCGAGTACAATAACCTCAGTTTTATCTGAATTTAGAAGCAGAACATTTGAGGCCATCCAGGTCTTTATGTCTCTAAGACATAGGTGTCAAACTCTGACCCGTGGGCCAAATTTGGCCCGCAGCCTAATTACATTTGGCCCGCGAAGCCATACCAAATTACTATTAGAGCTGGCCTACTGGTATTATACAGCTAATATATATATTGTTTAGTATTAAGCTTTGCTTGTTCCATATTCAGTTTTACAGCAAAACGTGTTTGAGTCCATAAGAAAAGATTCATTCTTATATCTGGAGGATTAAATATATTTCAATAAATATTAACGTTAGCCCGCGACTTTGTTTCAGTTTTGAATTTTGGCCCACTGTGTATTTGAGTTTGACACCCCTGCTTTAAGACATTTCTGCAGTTTAACTAATTGGTGTGTGTCATCTGCGTAGCAGTGAAAATGTATGCTATGCCTTCTGATGATACTGCCTAAGGGAAGCATGTATAATGTAAACAGAACTGGTCCTAGCACTGAACCCTGTGGAACTCCGTAATTAACGTCAGTGTATGAAGAGGACTCTCCATTTACATGAACAAATTGGAATCTGTTATATAGATATGATACAAACAACTGCAGTGCAGTAACCGTAATACCTACAGCATCTTCTGAGAGCTAACGGGGCTAAGCTACCTGCAAAAAAAACTGCAAAGAAGCTACATTTATTACAAGTATCATTATTACTAAAGGACACCGAGGAGTAACTAAACATCTGACACACAGAAGGAAGGTGCAAGAGGGCCATGCAGCTACCAAGTTGGCTACAAGCTAAGTTAGCGAATCCCTTAAGAAATAGTGAGTGAATACTGTGAATATAATTAGCAGCAACAGAGAGTGTGCTGTAGACTGTAAATGAGTAATTCAAACTTGTTGTGACAATTAAACAAGACTATTTTTTAAATTGCATTGTCACATTATTTTAGTAAGGACTCGTTAACAACAAAAATGTAAAAATGTATATATATTTTACACCAGATACCTTTCCTGTTGCAATCCCCAAGGAAAATAAGAGTTTATGTCTACTTCTATTCAATTCAATTCAATTCAATTTTATTTATATAGCGCCAAATCACAACAAAAGTCGCCTCAAGGCGCTTCATAGATACAGAGAAAAACCCAACAATCATATGACCCCCTATGAGCAAGCACTTTGGCGACAGTGGGAAGGAAAAACTCCCTTTTAACAGGAAGAAACCTCCGGCAGAACCAGGCTCAGGGAGGGGCGGCCATCTGCTGCGACCGGTTGGGGTGAGAGAAGGAAGACAGGATAAAGACATGCTGTGGAAGAGAGACAGAGGTTAATAACAGATATGATTCAATGCAGAGAGGTCTATTAATACATAGTGAGTGAGAAAGGTGACTGGAAAGGAAAAACTCAATGCATCATGGGAATCCCCCGGCAGCCTACATCTATTGCAGCATAACAAAGGGAGGATTCAGGGTCACCTGGTCCAGCCCTAACTATATGCTTTAGAAAAAAGGAAAGTTTTAAGCCTAATCTTAAAAGTAGAGATAGTGTCTGTCTCCCGAATCCAAACTGGAAGCTGGTTCCACAGAAGAGGGGCCTGAAAACTGAAGGCTCTCCCTCCCATTCTACTTTTAAATACTCTAGGAACAACAAGTAGGCCTGCAGAGCGAGAGCGGAGCGCTCTAATAGGGTGATATGGTACTACAAGGTCATTAAGATAAGATGGGGCCTGATTATTTAAGACCTTGTATGTGAGGAGCAGGATTTTGAATTCAATTCTGGATTTAACAGGAAGCCAATGAAGGGAAGCCAAAACAGGAGAAATATGCTCTCTCTTTCTAGTCCCTGTCAGGACTCTTGCTGCAGCATTTTGGATTAGCTGAAGGCTTTTCAGTGAGTTTTTTGGACATCCTGATAATAATGAATTACAGTAGTCCAGCCTGGAAGTAATAAATGCATGAACTAGTTTTTCAGCGTCACTCTGAGACAGGATATTTCTAATTTTAGAGATGTTGCGCAAATGGAAGAAAGCAGTCTTACATATTTGTTTAATATGTGCGTTGAAGGACATGTCCTGGTCAAAAATGACTCCAAGGTTCCTCACAGCGTTACTGGAGGCCAAGGTAATGCCATCCAGAGTAAGAATCTGATTAGATACCATATTTCTAAGATTTTCAGGGCCGAGTACAATACTTCTGGGGTCTTTTGCTTGTTCTGCAAATACATAAACCACTACAATATAGAGCCACCATGTTAAAGAAATGAGCTCATTGTTTTTTATGTATGAAAGATTCAAAAATATTGACTGATACTTCCGATTTTTAAATCACCAAATATGGGTTGGAATACAAAGCTCTTCATGCACACATGTATGTTTGTGTGTGAATTCAATTATACCTCTAACGTAGTCATCATTTAATGTGTTATGTTGTGGATCAATGTTCAGTCCTTAACTGCCCACAAGTGACACAGATCATTTAGATGACGATGATGGGCTGATAACTCGTGGAATAAGAAATGAATTAGTATTGTCATGTTTTGGCATTCCTGCTGTGCTTACTGTGTGAGTTATTTCCTGTTTTATTTTGTTATCCTTGGTTACGACCTCTCAGTTGTACTTCCAACCTTTGTTCTGTTTTTTTCTGGACAACCTGCATTCAATTAGTCAGTCAGTCCCCTGAGAATATATGCCATCAGCTGTCCACGTTTCACTTACCAGACTGACTTGTCTGGATAATAGTCAAGCTTTTGTGCGCATGTTTGTTCCTAGATTTCTCAGTGTATCACTTTTGGGATTTTTTTCCTTTTTTCTGCCCATTTCAGGATTTGTTTTCTTGGATTTTGAGTTTTCCCTGTGTCTTGTGTGTCCTATGTTTGGGTCTTGCTTCTTCTGAGAACCATCATAACTACCCTTTCAAGTATTTATTGCACAAATACACAACAAAATTGTTAGTTGTTTTTTTCTTCATGTGCATCAATGTACCAGGTTGTATTCACAGCATGCAAAAGAAACATTTACTGCCTGTGTCTGATATGGATGAATTTTAAAAGTGTGCTTCTAGCAGAGTTACTTTTATGACTTCTATGAGACCTATTTATGGTGTTTAACTGCTGAGAAAGAAAGAGGCTTTGAATCAGTTGCATTTATAGGTGTGTAAAGACAGGTTAGGCGTAACATCATTACTAGACTCTGTGCGTTTCTGCCTTGCAGGAGGTCCGATAAGTAGCTCGGAGAAGCTGGATGTAAAGAAGAATGAACTGCTGGATTCAACAGGCCATCTTTCCACTCCTGGCAACAAAAATAAACTGTAATTAGGAATAAATATATCATTATACTAATATAGCATATCTCAGTACCGTAAATGAGTTTATATGTCTGTCTTAAATACTAACTGTGTCTCCAGAGGTGAGGATGGTGTAGTTATTGTGCACTTCCATAGGCCTTTGCTGAGTTTCAGTGTGGGAAAGGATCAACATTGGTTGCCTCCCATCTGACCCAAACATCTGCTTCTCGCCTTTCCCCGCTCCACTTCTGGCATCAGAGCTCAGCTTGCGGACGGGATTGGTAAGCCATTTCTTCAGAGTGGTGACAGGGTGCCGTGAGCCTCCAGACGAGGAGTGCGAGCAGGGACTGGAGCCGCCTGAGGCCTGGTGAGGCACAGAGCCCACTGAGGGAGTGATACTGCCATCACTGCCTGCCACAGAGTACGACTCTGCTGCAAAAGGAGCAAGAAAGAAGGGGGGGAAGAGAACATGAATAAAGTCCAGGAGCTAATTGCAGGGTATATCCTCATAGGTCAAATGTTGCAGACAGAATTCTGCACAAAAATGTTCAATTTCCTGTCTTTATCCCACACTGTAACTTCAGTAGCTGCAGCTACTGTACCTACGGGCACTAAATGATTTTAAATACCAGAGCTGGTCTGTTCTCACAAGGAAAGGCTAAATAAATTCAACTGGAAATGTTATAGTAAAAGTTGATTTGCGTGCATTTGTTGTGCAAATTCACAGGAAAATGTAGTTAAAGCAATACTTTTGTAAAATAATAATCATTTTTTTAAAAGATCTCTCCTATTTTAACATTCTTTTACTCAACACTATATAATTTGATTTATTTTGTTATGCATTAAAGGAAATACAAACCCAGCACCAGAAAACAGTTGGAGCACTGTGTAAAATGTCAAATAAAAGTAAGCTGCCAAACCATGGATACTATCAGAAGCTTTTCATGGTCTTGCTCTCTTCTGTTTCATGTTTTCCAAGCAGAATTTCAAATTTTGATTTGTCTGACCACAGAACAGTTTCCACCTTGTAGCCTCAGGCAATTTTAAGCGAACTTCGGCCCAGAAAAGCCAGCAATGTTCCTGGATCATATTCACATGTGACTTCTTTGCATCACAGAGCTTTAATCTGCATTTGTGGATGGCACGGTGATTTGTGGAAGTGTTCCTGAGCCCATGCAGTGATTTCCATGACAGAATCATGCCTGTTTTTAAAGCAGTGCTGCCCAAGAACAAAATACACAACATCCAATACTGATTTTCTGCCTTGTCTCTTGCACACAAAGATTTCTCCAAACCCTCTGAATCTTTTAATGATATTACGTACTGTTTACAGTTTACATTGAGGAGCATTATTTTGAAATTGTTCATCCATTTGTAGATTGCAGTTTTTTGCTGATTGGTGAATCTCTGCCCATCTTTACTTCCGAGGAACTCTGCCTCTCTAAGATGCTCTTGTTACACCCAGTCCCAAAACTGATCTGTTGCCAGTTGTTGTGAGCTGTTTGAGGGCCACTAACTTTTCCAGCCTTTTGTTGCTCCTGTCCCAACTTCTTTAAGATGCGCTGCTTCCATCAAATTCGAAAAAATGTTTTATTGTGAATAAAATATCCACTTATGAGATTTACAAATGATTGCATTTTTTTTTCTCAAATTTGGGGAATTGGGGATGTAGTAGTGTAGTAGTATTCACATCATTTAGTTAAAAAAGTAGGTATAAAAAGTTAAAGTTGGCATTATGAAGCAAATGAACTTGTTTATATATCGTGTTATATTATTTATTGTTAGTTAAATATTTTCATGGAAAACTAATGTTTTAGCTTGTCATTGTAGAGCATTTTCTTTAAAAAAAAATAATAAAAAAATAAAGTGGCAACTATGTCAGAACTCTTCTGGTAAATATAGCTAGTGACCCCCGGATATATATCATGTTCATAGGATCAAACCTTTCTGATAACACAAATTAAAGCATTTTAAAATAGTCACAACTGAGATCATCATGTTTGCACTGAATGTTCTCAGTCAGCAGCTCAGCCTGGACCAGTACCAGAGATGACACCGTTTAACACCACAGCTGGATCTTGTTTCCAGCTTTAAGTCTCTCCACTGTGGAAACTGGTATCAAATCGTGAACCACACGGTTTTAATCAAGAGCTGCAACCTTAAAATTTCACTCTGTTTTGCTGATCATAGCAAAATGAAATCTTTCAGGAGCCCCATTTTGTCATTTTGGATTCTTCCCAGAAGCCACTCTTCCCTGTCAGCACATTTATGTAAGCTGTAATCATAATAACAAGCTTTCTAGAAGCCAGTGGAAAACTGGGTCAGCCATTTGCCAAAACTGCCTGATGCAGCCATTAAACAAGACACCATACTGACAATAAAATACTAAATCATGTGGGATTTTTTTTTCCTGTTCCATTTTAACTCCTTTTATTTTAAAAAAGACTGGAAAAAAACTGTTCCCTGTGTACAAAAACAGACAAATATTAAATGCACTATTCATGATATTTGCACGATTAGTGATACCGACTGATGCTTTCAGCCGGCATGAAGATATCCTACAAAACAAAACAATACATTTAATGGAGGCTGCATTCAAGTAAGATTATATACTAAAACAATTGTCTGCTGCTTTATTCGTGCAGTGAATAACACAAGCCGATTTCTGTAATGGGATGATTTAGACAGAGGGGAGGTGTTTGTGTCTGTTTAGAGTTTGGGATTGTTGACACGTTCAGAGATGAACTTGTCAACAGCTTGCTTATATTCTAAATGAACATGCTGACCAAAAATAATGGAAGAGTCTGGAAATGTAAAAGAAATAATGGTGAATCCAAAACAAGATGAATTTAGAGGATGAAGAACACAGAAAATAGATGCATGAGAAGGTGAGAACAAGAAGTAAAACAGCTAGAAGACATTATCCAGTACTAACAATTAGGTTTATAACGTTCTTCTCTTTATGTTAAAAACAAACAAACAAACTGTGGAACAGCGGTAAGCAAGCAAGTTCAGGGTTCAAATCTGACTGACGCTTGCATATTTTCACTGTGCCTTCATGGGTTGGATGCTTTTCTGTGTCCCTTTCTCATCAGTACTGTCGCAGATGTCGACCCTGTCCGGGTGTACCATGCATGTTGCCCACTGTCAGCTGGAAACTACTAAGATGACAAGTTAGGATAACGAATGCATATATTAGTTCTCTGGACCACAGCAGAGTCACATCACTGGTGAGTGCTACAGCCAAAATCACGCACAGTATAAAATGATGTTTTTTTCAGTTAATTTTTTTTATTTTCAAAGCAGATGTTTCAATCAGTTAAGTGACTGCAGCATCTTTATCAGCATCTCAACAACTATGTGATCCAAATAAGTACAGACCAAATTCAAACGAGTCACTACAAACAACCCCGAGCAGAGACTGCCATCTGGTCTCCTTTTTTTTTTTAAATAAAAAAAAAAAACAACTATCAAGGTCATTCATGAATGCTGTCAACCACCCCAACATCTGTTAAAATGAGGTATGTACAAATCACTGCTCGTTTTTCTGCAAATACACTAACATTTACCCTGAAATGACTCTTAGTATTCATAGTGGCTTCTCTGACACCCAGATCAGCGCTGAGCTGAGCAACTCAGCCGGTCATGTTTGTTTAAAATTGTTATGTAAGGTGTCATTTTCCAACAGAGCAACAGCTGGACCACCATCAGGACTTAAGGGAGTGTTTGAAGTGCATGCAAGGATGCATGCTGCTAATGCATCCACGCATTCAGACATTACAGACATAAGATTTTTATTTTAAATACATAGTTTTATATTCAGTTTAAAACCTGTTGATTTAAACTGTAACATTAGCAACTATTTTCAGGTGGTTTCACAACATAAATGCTCAACAACATACAGATCCATGGATAGATGAGAGTTTGGAAGAGGATAATTTTCTCTGCATCCATGCCCAGATGGAAGGAGATGACAGTAAATGAGACCAAAACATTAAGGAGGGGTCACTCACTCCAACAGTAATCCTTTCTGGTGCATTTTACTACAGTATGGAGTTTGATATGTGAGGGCAGAAACTGACTCACTGAACTGGAGTAGACCATCTGGGTAGTTGTGGATTATTTCTAAAGCTTCTAGTGAGTCAGCAAATCTTACCCCAGTTGGAATCACATCGAGAGTCATTCATAGTCAGTTATCAAGGAAAAGGAGGCCAATTGACCTTTTTTGAGCATTTAACTTGCTACTTTGATGTTTTTCCACTTTAAAGAAGTGTAGGTCCTCCCATTCTCTAGTTTTATAGTTAGTCTCCTGACCAGTGTCAGCACTGACCACATTTCCTTGATGTGTGCACAGAAAGAATAACTGAATAACTTTTGCAACTGAGTGTTCAAATAACTCACTTAAATATTTTGAATTAGTACCATGTCTGGCTCACAGTGAGTGACAGCAATCGGTACATATTATCTAATTCTAATTTTCTAATGCTTTAAAAATTATGTTAAACATTTTGCAACATAACTGAATGCTTAATTACAGTTAAAGTTACAGTTAACATCATAAAGTATTATCCATCCAGGAAATTAAATTGATTGTATAATTTGATAGAAAATCTCTCCTAATAATCAGATGCCAACATGCGCTTTCATTTATTTAATTTATTTATTCCAGTAAAATAGATTTAAACAGGATCTGATCGAGACCTACCTGTGCACAAAATACACACCTGTTTAGACATGAGCCGCAACTTAAAGCCCTGTTTATTTAATTCATAAAGACCTCATAGTACCATATTATACAAACTGATCACTTTGCTCTCAGACTGCTGGTTTACTTGTGGTTCCTAGAGTTTCTAAAAGTTGATGGGAGCCGGAGCCTTCAGCGATCAGGGCCCTCTCCTGTGGAACAAGCTCCCAGTTTGGATTCAGGAAACAGACATCCAGGAAACAGGATCAGGTGACCATAGGCCATCCTTTAGTTATCCTGCTCTTATAGGCTCAGACTGCTGCAGGTCCTCTTAGCACTTCTTCTCCACTCACCATTTTCCCTCCCTATGTGTTAATACACCACAGCAGCGAGTCACTACATGCATTTTTCCCCCACAAGGTTTGTTTTGTCCCGTCTCCCTCTGCTCTCTCTCTCTCTGCTGTTTTCTTTCCTGTCACCCCTCCAACCAACCACAGCAAACAGCTGCCCCTCCCTGAGTCTGCCAGAAGTCTCTTAAAAGGGAGATGTTCCTTCCCACTGTCACTTGCTCATAAAGGGTGGTCTGACTGTTGGTAACACTGTAGGGTCTTTGCCTTACAGTAAAAAGCACCTCATGGATTGCTACAAAATAAACTTGAATTGAACTGAATTTTGAATTACATTAATTTTACATGAGTGTAAATTAATTCTGCATGGGAAGTTCACTACAATATCAAACCATGAAAGATCCACAGTGGAACAAAACAGTGTGTCAGCAGCACGTACACAACTTCCTGCATAAAGTCTTACAGCAAGATATTAACTTATTGTACACATGAAGTGCAATAAGTGATGATTTAAGACACAGACTGTGGGTTCCCCTCAGTGCTTGGATTACCTAAGAATAAAAAATAACTTTGAACTAACCCGCTTTTACTCATACTGGTTACTTACACACACTGTTCCTGCTAACGTCTATTGCTAAATACACGAGCTACACAGCGTACGCCATCTTGCCTCATTGTAGGTAAGGTTAAGGACAGAGTTTAGAGTGAAAAGATAAAAAGTAAGCATCACATTGACCATTGAGCACATACCAGAAGCACACATTATTGTTTGCATCGTGTAGCTAATGGTTCCCAACAAACACTGATGTAGAAATATATCACAACCGTGTTTCCTGTTCCATGATTTTAGGGCATTGTTTGTGTAAAATATGCACTATAAATAAAACTGCTTTGTCTTAGAGAAGACTGAAACCTTCCCTTGCTGCAGGTACTGTTTAACTTTATGCTGTGATGTAAATCTGGTTAAAATCAGACATTTAGTTCAGCAGGAAACATACCATTACCCAAAAAAGTGTAAGATGGCTAAGTGAGTGTGTAAACCCCTGTATATGGAGGTGATCTGTGAAACTAGACACTTTCATGCTTGTTACTCATCGGGTTTACTTCTACACATGCTGGCAAGGATGATGTCACACACACTGGCTAATTGGCTATTAATCAAGGCAGTTTCTGCGCCACAGTGAAAGAATGTCTGGTGACACACCGAAAACTGTAGATTTCCAAGCAAGTTACCCAAAAATACTTTAACTGGAAGTGTTTCTCTGTCTTTATAAATAGCACTTGGACATTGTGCCAAATGAAATGAGCAATCAGTGAGTAGGATCACAGAGTGAAGGAGAAGAAGGAGGTCTTGTAAAATAAAGGAGAAATCTCCATACCAAACAAGATAAACACTATAAAATGAGAAGAAGAAAAAATGCTGAATAAATAAAAGGCATGAGCAAAAAGATGTTAAAAAGCAGTTAGTGTTTTAGTGTCATCTATGACTAATCCACAAATAGAAAACAGATATTTTTAGAAATGTCTAGAGGGGGGTGGCGGGGGAGGGGGGGGGGGAATCACATCACTAAGAAGATGAGTATCCCAAAGGAAATCAGGAGGTGAGAAAGTGAGGCAACGCAACGCTGCTTTCATTTTCACATTTTACATGCCTGGTTGCAGGGTCTGCCACAGTGCGGAGAGCTGCCCTGTAATCACTTCCTGAAACAACTGGAACAACAGAGGATTTAAGGGTTGCAGTTGTGGGACATGGCTCTGTGTCTATGCATGTGCCTTTGTGTGTGCATGTCTTAATATGTGTGTATTTACAGCCGCATTAGCTATGAGGCAGTGTCACAGTATTAGGGGAATGATTTTTTCTACATAGAACAGCACTCAAAAATGCATCCAACGTGAGAAACAACCAGATGAGAATTTTTTTTCTTTTCTAGCCATGGCTATGGGCATATGCACCTAATCTCAGTAAACTAATCCTTAATCAAACAAATAAGGAAATCCAGTGAAATGCAGTTTGTTTGTCAAAGGCTTTTTGTGGAAGTGATTCATTATTTGAGCCAACGAGAAAACAAGGGAATTTCTACAGCAACCCACACAACACAGGTATGTCATAATGAAATAAGGACTTAGTCAGAACCCCTTGGCATCAAATTTTAATGCATCGAGTACCCTTACGTGTTATTGTTCAGTGTGCAAGGTTAATGTTGCAAATGTTCCAATGATGCAAAGGGCCATATTTTAACACAAACCACAATGCTTTCTTAAATCTAACCAAGTCACCTTCATCCCTAAATCAAGCCATGGACTAGTAAATGACATAGTGGGGGTATTCTGAGAACATGGCCCTGATCCAGGAGCTCACACCTCACACCACAGCAAGGCTGGGCCCAGCAGACGTCATTTACTAACAGTGCACTCGGACAATATTTAAGACAAAATGTAAACAGCTGTTATTAGTAGCAGTAGTAATCGTAGTAGTTATAGTGGTAGTAGTTTTAAAGACTTCCTAAATATACTAGGACAGCCAGACCTTGATCATTTTTTCATGCGCATGGTCACAGTATGAAAAACTGGATAAGATATGCCCTGACATCCTCAAGCATCTCGATGTATCTGCTGCAATACTGCATGGAGTTCTGAAATAGTGCCAATGGTTAGCAGACCGAAGAGGTGGTCCCCCTTTTTAAGCGAGGGTGCTGCAGAGTATGTTCCAGCTTCAGGGGATCACAGTCCTCAGCCTAGGAAGGTTTTTACCATGTTACTGGATAGAGGAGTCTGTTAACTGAACCTTTGAGTCAGAAGGTTTAAAGTTTAAACTTATTGATTTGGAGAAGGCATATCTCTGTGCTATTTGGTCCATGAATAACTGTTGTGAGAGCTTGGTCCAGATTCCAAGGATTAAGACTAGCTCCCAGTTGTGTAGGACTTTAAATGCTTTCCCTTTGTCAGAGATTCTGTTCATAATTTGTATGGACATGACATTTTAGGGGCAAAGGGTTTACCCTATGGTCATGTTAGCTTCACTGACCAATGACCTCCAGCTCACACTGGGGTGTATGTACTGTCTGTGTGAAGAGGCTGGGATGGGAATTAGGACTTCCCAGACAGAGGGCATGGTTCTCAGTGAGAATGAGTTGCTACCCCCAGTGGAGGAGTTAGAGTATCTTGTGGTCACAAGTGAGGGAATCGTTGTGGTGAAGAGACAGCTGAGTGTGAAGTGAAAGCTGCTTATTAACTGATTGATCTACAGTCCTGCCCTGACCTTTGGATAACAAACTGTTGGTAGTCACCAAAAGAATAAGACCGTGGATACAAGCAGCAGAAATGAGTATCCTTCGAAGGGCATCTGGGCTCTTCCAAGGTCAGGAGATAGCTTAGGAACTCAATCATTTCGGAGGAGCTCAGCTCAATCAAAATGAACCAGTTAAGGTGGTTTGGGCATCTGGCTAGGGTGCCTCCTAGGGAGATGTTTCAGGTTCCACCCCAGGGTGGACCAAGGACACGCTAACGAGATTATGTCTCTCAACTGATTTTGGAATGTCTCAGTATCCCAAAAGCAGGTAACATTCAGATAATTTTTTTGAAAAACATCCTTCTTGGCAGTTTACCTCCATCCATAGGATTATGATGATCTTCTAACAGGTGAAGTCGAGGGAAGAGATTTTTGGTTGAAAAGTTTGCATAACTTTTCACCTGAAACTTTCCTGTTTCCTGTTTTCCCGTACAATGAAATGGAAAATATTAATAATTACCCGAAACCGAACAGATGAAAGATACATGCAAATAATTAAAAGATTAAAAATCAAAAGTAAATGAGGAAGGATCGATGGTCTTTATTATATTGTATAACTGAATAAAAGCTCTTACTTTGCAGTGAAACTACAGAGTCTGAATGCATCTCCTCATATTACAAAATATGAACACTCTGCAACATCTTGCAGACACCGCAACAACAGATGAATAAACCTGCAGTAAAACTTCTACGTACCTCTGGCTTTGACAAAGCAGCAGCCACATTTGCTGAGTAGTTTTCTAAACAGGTGCTGACACCCACACCCTCGGTGATGGTGACTCCCTCTCATGGTGATGCACTTCTGCCGGTCCATTCAACACCATCAGAAATAGGCATAGTGCTGAGCACACACACACACACAGAAGCACATGCACACATGCACACACACTATTTCTGTGGTAATCCCCGCAGGAGAGAGGAAAAGTGTACACAGAGCTTCACAGCCATATTCCAAATTCGAGCAACAACACCTGATGGGGAAAAAAACTCCACCACTATCCCATGATTTGATGGCAAATCGCAGGAAAACCAGAGAGGCTGTTGAGGGCTTCGGCTTATGAGCCTCTCTGCGCTGGGAGATAGTGGGCAAAGATTATGAGAGGGACCAAAAGTAAGTGAGGGAGCGACAGAGGGGCAGGGAAGGGGAGGGGCCCTGATGAGGGAGGGATGGTAGCGAGCATGCTGTGCTGCTGCACCAGCATCTGTTTTCCAGTCCCTCCTCTCAGCCTCTCCCCTCCCCTCCTGATCCACTCTCGCTTCACACCTCCTTCATCAGCTTCTATTATCAGTGTTTGCTCTCTGCTTACCATTAGCAGGCATGAATAACAACGAGCATGAACTTTTCCACTGAACAGGCAAACAGTCATTTTCATTAGGCAATGCCTGCCTGTTGACTGGTCCACGTTTGGTCTGGGCTGGGTTAGCAAGAAAGAAAGTACACTATAAATCATGTTTTTCAAAGGAAGAAGTGCTTATTTGAATAATTTTGATGTTGACAACTATTTGCTACAAATTTGTTACCAATTAATCTCAGGTGTTCCCCACTTCCAGATTACAAAAACTATTCTACTTCTACTATTCAACACCACTTGACTCCAAAGGTTGCAGACCGTGGACTCTTAGTTAAAACAAATCACTCAGCTAAAGTAATAAAAGCTGAGAACACATTGTGTGCCATCACAACCTACTAAGAGACAACAAGCTGCAGATTTGGAAACACATCAACGACCCACATTTGTGTATTTCAGGAGTAGAGGGGGAAAAGTGAGAAAGTGTGAAAAGAAATACCACAAGCAGTCATAATTTCGTTTAAAGTCTATAAAAAAAAAAGCACCCCCAGTTACTCAAATGGGCCCGCACTCTCAGCTTAATCTACGATTTATGTTTTCAAAACTTTTAACTAAACCATTCTCTCAAATCAGTATGACAGCCTACTCTTCCCCGCTCGCCACCCGTCGATACCAAAGCACTGCCGTGGAAAAGCCAACATATGAAAATATCCTGCACACAGCCCACCGAGGTAGCTAGATGGAGGCGGACCGATTTAATCTCAAAGCCAAGATTAAGTATTCTTGACGAGATGATCTTACGAGCACAGCTGTCCGTGCTCGCAGCGGTGACTCAAGAAGATTTACGGGTAAACTCGCATGATCCCAAATGTGGACAAAGTCAATGAAGAAGGGGGAGAAAAAAGGAATAGAAGAATTTGACACAGCTTCATTTTTTACTATATGCAAACTGCACAGTTTCACACACACATGCAAACCAACATTCACACATGACCAGTGCAAATGATGACATCTCAGTCCACAGAGGGGGAAATTACGGCTGCAAAAATGTCAAAATGCTCTCGTTCTGCCGGCCGTCGAGTTAAGCTTTTAAAAACTCTGCTGAGACGATGATCCCTCTGAGCTGAACTGCACTAATCCCGCCACAATTTAGGATTACAGTCCGTGCGTGCATGTGTATGTCAGCTTGCGCATGCCTAATCAGTCAATAACTAATCACCAGAATAACATAATGTGGGGTTGCATTCGGTGTTTATTTTGGTGTGTCAATTCTAACTCTTGTGCATGCGTTGCTTTTCTGTCAAACAGCTCCCCACTATGGGTGATGTAAGAGTTGCACCCAGCAGCAAACAGTGTGTGCAAATCACTCACTACTCACTTTATAGCAAGTATTGACTATATAGACATTTTATAGCACTTTCACTACACTACCTGAATTCAAAGTATCCCACAATTCCTCGTTAAATGCCGTGTACAACCAGTGGTCACTCCCCAACCACTGTATAGTATCATGGATCAAAAATGGCAGACAGATGAGAGGAAAGAAAGGAGCACATGACACTACTAACTTTGTGTATTAATTTTGGAAAAAATATGTTCTGTGTTTAATACAATGCTGTGTGTCAGTATTTATGTCATTATTTAACCTTTTTTCTTTTGCCACCTTCTGACTATGTAACAGCAATGGTGCATTTAATGGTGCAGAGAAAATTACTCATAGAACTCAGTAAACATGGAGCAGGGAGTCATGCATGAGTGAATGATTATCACTGGTCCAAACCGTGAACCTATCTTAAGCCAAAACAAGTTGTATTTGGTGCCGAAATCTAACCAGCAAGTAAACTTTAAAGTAAAAAGCAAGTGAAGATGAAATGAATCAGTCAGTAAAAACTAAGTAAAACATAGCCTGCTTTCCTGGCTGATAAACTCTGAGTTACTTCAGACTCTGCAGCACTTTAAAAGAGGACCATTATCACTAGGTGTACAGTAATGATGCAGGTGGTGGATTGTGAAACAACAGTGCAGGATAGCATGTGTTTAATATGGAAAACTAGTGAGATTTGACAACCAGGTGGCATGACATCCTGGGATACGAATCGATGCATACACTCACTGCGGTACCTTTGCAACCTGCGGTCACAGGTGACTTCCTGGCCCACTTCTCCCGAGTCCATATGTCCCGGCTATGACCATGCAACAACATTTTCTCCCTGCTGGTGTCTGAAATCTTATACATGGAAAAGACAAGCGAGTGATCAGTGAAGGGAATTGGATTTGTATTTTGATACATATATATGTGATAGATTAGGGGGGTAGGTAGATCCTACCAGACAGAGCTAATTATACCAGGCTAACACTCTGTTTCACCTCTCCTCCACCCCCTGTCTCTCTTATTTTTGCTTCAGCTTAAGTGGGTTCTTATCTTATCTGTGGAATTTCTCTTAGAGAACAAAAACGATCAGGAGAGTGGATGGTATCACAGCCTGGGGTCAATGATGTTCACTCAAGTTAAGCCAGGGTAATTGAATCTTAATAGTCAGCTTCTAGCCTACAAAACAAAAATGCAGAATGCAGCTAGATTTGCTGATCACCACCCCAACAAGTCTTACTGCATGACATGTGAGAAAGATCACATGCAGCTTATTTCATTTGAATAGATTTTTTTAAGGAAACCACACTGCTCTGCATGTTGTTGTCTTTGCATTTATGACAAATTCGAACGTGTGGCCATAAAAACAGCAAGAAGCGCGTGTCTGCATGCTGGCTAAATGACTAAGGCTCAGGATTTGGTTTTCCATAACAGATGACGAATTAAATTAAACTGAAATGAGCCCTATTTTAGGGCAAAATAGTAATAATAATTTTAATAATAATGTTAATTTGTTTGCACTCATATTAGCAAGAATGGAATCACTTTTAATGGATTTTGGAAGAAATTACATTTATGTGATTCTTTGCATTAGAAATCTAAAGACTACATGGCAAAGAGAACAAGATTTGAAAACAAAAAATATACAATTTGAATCAAATAATAGTTGCACAGTTTTTGAAAAATTACTTATTTTCCTGTATTGAGATGTCTTCTTGTGTTATGTAATTCAACATCCATTATACTGGATAATATTTGACATAAATTAATACCTAATTAAACATTTGTTCAAAAATATGCTGATATATACATAAGATTTTATATGAGACCATTTCCTTTTATGTCACACGGGTACTCACTTTATCAAGCTTGTATTCCAGAAGTTCTTCATTCCTCCCTTTTTCCAAAGTCTTCATTTTTCTTCCTCTTGAGCTTCTTCTATCATTGCATCATCTTTCTTCACTTGGTGCTGTACTCTTTCCCCTCATTAAATCATCCGTGCGCCAAGTTTTGGACTTTAATCAAAGGTAGAAAACAAGTTAAGCTTAGGCTTCAGAGAAACATCCAACTCATCCTGCCTGACAAAAAGACAAAAGCAGACAGCTTAAACTTTGCAGCGGGTCTCCTGCGGGAAGATGAGGACAGCTGGTCAATTTCAGTGGGATTTCTCCTTAGGCCGCTCTGGATTAGAGAGGGTCAAGCCATCCAGACAGGTCCTGCCATGTCCAGCAGATTCCTTGGGCTAATTTCAGACTGTTACTGCATTCCCAGAACAAAAAAATATACTCAGAATAGTTTATTAAAAACCTCAACTGTCTTATTATTATAATTATTATTATGATAAAGAAACACAGACTTACTGCCTTTTCTTTTAAACCAGATTTGATTTAACACTTTTATTCCAGTTTGTGCTCTGAGGTAATTCCTGGAATGTAAACAATCCACAGATTTAAATCATGCCAATGAAGTTTGTATATCCCATACACTTCTATCACAGATGTAGGATGTCATCACTTTCACTCTGCTGTGACCAACCAAAAAGGTAAATTTGAGAAATACCATCCCTGAACTGCAGCTGTTTGGGAATTTCTTTGTTTTGGAGTCTGTCCCATCTATTCCGAACACACTGGTCATGTCTAATGGGATTTGACTTTCTGCTAGTTAGTCTTAACAAATTAATTAGATTCCTTGGATTAAAGCAGCTTACTGTTAACATTTTATACTCGTAAATGAATTAAAGATGTCCACCAATAAAAATAATTTTGAAGACTGAAAAAACTTTTATATGGTAGTAGCTACTTATTTCCAGATTTTTATAAGGTGGTCAAAAAGAGGAGTGTATTCCTGTAAGCTACATCGACCTCTAGGTGACCCTGTAGAGATTGCTCTTTTTTTTCTCCTTCATAATTTGAAATATGAAGGAGAAGAAAGCTATAATCTTTTATTTCACAGAAACATTATGAAGGATTATATTTGTTTGTCCACAGCTACTCGTGCACATGTTTATCTTCATTCTTATGACCGATCAGGGGTAAAGCAGCTCATCTACTAATGGGAAGGTTGGTGGTTCAATCCCTCGCTGCTCCAGACTGCATACCAAATATGTTTGGGAAACATACCGAACCCTGAGTTGCTTCCAATACAATCATTCAAGTGTCAATGTGTGTGAATGTGAGACAGAAAGCACTTAGGCATAGAAAATGGGTGAATGAGTCATGCTGTATAAAGTGTTCTTCTACTCAAGTTGAGTAGAAGAACCAGTCCATTTACCATGTGAAATGTGTGATTTTAATATGTCGATGTCTGTCTCAGTTTTTTTTTGTACACAGGTCTCTTGTGAAAAAGAGATTTCAATCTCAGTGAGACTTTGTGTTTAAATAAATACTTCAATAATAATAATAACAACTGCATAGATAAATAGTCCTCAAAATTCAGAATGGTATGGCTGAATATTAGTCTAAACCTGCTACTTTGTAGCTTAGCATAAGGCCTTTTTAAACTGTTTAAGAGCAGTCCACTGCAACAGAGGAGTCGGAGCATCAATCTGCATATTCATAAATCGGCAGTAAAAGTCGTAAAAGCTATTTTATTAAACAAGGGTATTATTTATGAAAAGTAAAAATCCAGATGTGGAGCTGAGGTGCTTTTTGAGGTTTGCATCAATGCTAGCAGTGGAACTTGAATAATTTGTAGAAGGAGAAAACTTAGTTCATCCAGCTAAGACATACTTAGCTTTTAACTGCTATTAAAAGATGAAGAGAGCAACAGGTAATCCCCTCTATAAAGCTGTTACAAGTGGGATGAGCTAAGCATAGGAGATGAGCACACAGTGCCTCAGTGAAGACTCAACGAAGACTCCTCCTCTTAGTTTTATGTCATGATGACAACATGTGGGATGGAAACGGGTAAAGTATCTCTGTTCACAGGCCTGGGAGGAAACGGCTCCTCTGCAAACAAAGCAGGAGGGCTGAAATCAGAAGTCATTTAGCACGAGTCACAGACAAATGCTGACAGGTTCATGCTACTTATGGTAAGTGTATGTATTTCCTGTTCATGTCTATGAGTGTCTCATAGTTTGACAGTCATGGTATTATTATTTATTACATAATGATGAATGACAGTCAATGCAGCAGATGCGCCTCTGAATTTTTATTTCTTTACTTCTGTTTTATGAACTGTGGCTTCACAGTTATGTACTGATATAAAATACTTGAGAAGTCTATACTGAGCGAATAAAAAAATGTACAGTTCAGCCATAACAGGTCATGGCTGTACCATCAAAACACCTGTCAGTGATGTTCTTTTTAGATAGATCTTTAAATCATATATTTGCAGTTTTGATTTCAGCGTAAAAATATGTAAACTTAACTTTTTGCTGTGCGGAGTAAAAATTATACAAGTCAAAAAGCAGAAGTGATTACTTTCAATACCTATGTTGGCTTCAGATTGAAGCAAGCAGGTTCACATGTGACCAAGATTACTCTGAGGTGGGTTGTTCCTCATTTAGCCGTGTTGTGTGTTCAGCAGGGCATTTAGATTCTTATCCAGTTAACAGTGAGGCAGCGCTGAGCTCGGACTCATGTCACACTTCATCTGTCACCAAGTGAACCTTTGATCTTCCTGAAGCCTGATATATAGCATGTTGTGATGAAACAACAGCTTTATGCTTAGAATAAGTGGACAGATTGTAAAACAATAGCTTGCTTTCCAGGAAGCCAAAAAAACATACATCTGACAGGAGGTTTCTGCCTGACCAGTTTCTTTTTTTGATATTGTTTTAGATGTAGACAAAGGCATTTGGGCCCATTTCACCTGTTCTGCTGGAAGATGGCCACTGCAGCGGAGGACCCCCACCTGGGATCAGGCCCTGACGATAGCGAAGTGTCTCCATCCGGGAGAGAGTCAGACTCAGATAGCATTCTTTCGGATGACTCGGTGCTTCCAGACTACACGCCAGAGAGAAGAAATGGGAGTGCAGCATCAACACTGTATCAAGCGTGCGCCCGTAATGAACCGGTCTCTCTGCAGACAGTGCTTGAGAGGGGGGTCACAAAAGAAGAGGCGATGGAGCTGGACATCAATGGCTGGGTGAGAGTCTCATCCATAATGAACTCATGATCTCTATGACTAGCAGTGAGCAACATATTGCAACATCGCTGATCTTAACTGTTAACTTCAAACCAACAGAATGGTTTAATGGTGGCGTGCTGTAAAGGTTTCCTAGAGATCGTACATGGACTTCATACCTGTCCATATGTTGACATAAATCACCAGGACAATGAAGGCAACACAGCACTGATGATTGCATCCCAAGCAGGTATGTTTTACCAACTTATTACAACTGGGGTGCTCACGAAAAAGTTAATTTGATGCAAGTGACATGTTTGCTATAAAATCTGTTTCAGTAAAGATGGGGATGGGTTCCCCACTCACTCTGACTGCATGGACAAACAGTTCAGGAAAGAGATAACTAAATGCATTCCTTAAATGCTGGTTAAAGCTTTATCAAGCAAAAAAGAAGCCATGTAAATGGACTAAAGCTCATTCAAAATGAACTGAGACAAAGTAGAAAATGGTACTTTGGTCAGACGTATCAAAACATTTGACATTCTTTTTGGAAAACATGGACAACAGCTGTGTCCTTCCAACTGACCATCCAACTTCTAAATCTTTCATCAGCTGAAAACATCTGGAACAACATGAAATTAAAAATATGTCAAAGGAGACCCAGGACTGTTGAGCAGCTAGAATCCTGTATCAGACAAGAACAGGAAAACAGTCTTCTCCCAAAAGTCCAGCAGGTGGTCTCCCCCGTTTCCAGATGTTTATGGACTGTTGTTAAAAGAAGCGGGGATGCTAGACAGTGGCAAACTGCCCCAACTGAGAGTTATTGGTGCCAGTAATCTCAAAGTGAGCTAATATTTTTGTATGTATGTTTTTGTTTGAACCTTTGATATGGTTTATGTGTTCTATTGTGAACAAAATCTGGGTTTATTAGGTTTGTAATTATTCCATTTTGTTGTTATATTTTACACAGATTCCTGAGAACTTCTTTGGGATTGGGATTGCAAATAGCTTGAGCTTGATTTAATCGGAGATTTAACCAGTTGCAAATATGCACTCAACTCGTGTTTTCTGATGCACTGTTGTATAAATTCTGTGTTTTTACAGGTCACATCATGACAGTGACGTATCTCCTGAACTATTATCCTGGAATAGACACAGAAATAAGGGATTGTAGAGGTTTCACAGCTCTCATCAAAGCTGCAATGACTGGCCGCACTGACGTTGTGGCAGCCCTTGTTATGGCTGGTATGTAAGAGTAGAGTGCAAAAGCACACTTTATTTCACTGGATCATTACCTATACATTTCAGCTACCGGTATAAAAACAAAGGTATGGTATATTCTCTGTTTCTTAATGCTTTGGGAAATAGCAAATATGAATAAATATCCATCATTAATTGAGACTAGACTCTTATAGAAATATGTAGCACGCCCCTGCGGGCGGTTTATCCTTCAAGCTCGGGTCCTCTACCAGAGGCCTGGGAGCTTGAGGGTCCTGCGCAGTATCTTAGCTGTTCCCAAGACTGCGCTCTTCTGGACAGAGATCTCCGATGTTATTCCCGGGATCTGCTGGAGCCACTCGCCTAGCTTGGGAGTCACCGCACCTAGTGCTCCGATTACCACGGGGACCACCGTTACCTTCACCCTCCACATCCTCTCGAGCTCTTCTCTGAGCCCTTGGTATTTCTCCAGCTTCTCGTGTTCCTTCTTCCTGATATTGCTGTCATTCGGAACCGCTACATCGATCACTACGGCCGTCTTCTTCTGTTTGTCTACCACCACTATGTCCGGTTGGTTAGCCACCACCATTTTGTCCGTCTGTATCTGGAAGTCCCACAGGATCTTAGCTCGGTCATTCTCCACCACCCTTGGGGGCATCTCCCATTTTGACCTCGGGACTTCCAGGTTATACTCGGCACAGATGTTCCTGTACACTATGCCGGCCACTTGGTTATGGCGTTCCATGTATGCCTTGCCTGCTAGCATCTTGCACCCTGCTGATTGTCTCTGGGGCATCTTTACACAGCCTGCACCTGGGGTCTTGCCTGGAGTGATAGACCCCAGCCTCTATGGATCTTGTGCTCAGAGCTTGTTCTTGTGCTGCCATGATTAGTGCCTCTGTGCTGTCTTTCAGTCCAGCTTTGTCCAGCCACTGGTAGGATTTCTGGATATCAGCCACCTCCTCTATCTGCCGGTGGTACATACCGTGCAGGGGCCTGTCCTTCCATGATGGTTCCTCGTCTCCCTCCTCCATGGTGGATGGAACCATATATATATATATATATATATATATATATATATATATATATATATATATATATATATATATATATATTAGGGGTGCAACGATACTCGTATCGATATTGAACCGTTCGATACAGTGCTTTCGGTTCGGTACGCATATGTATCGAACAATACAAAATTTGTAATTTATTTTATCAACTTTCCTTCTGACGATGCTGTCTGTGTTGAGCGCTCAGTAAATCTGCGTTCGACTACTCAGCCTAGGCTGCACTGTCGAGCGCAGATCCACTGAGCGCTCAACACAGACAGCATCATCAGAAGGACGAGCGCAGGGCAAGCTAGCGAGACAGAAGTTAAGCTCTCCTTGCAACATGGCAAATTGAACCTTCCCCACCCTCATTCAGATGTGGCGTTTGGAATTATTTTGGTTTTCATGTGACGTATGACCCTGAAGGTAAGCGCGTCATGGACTAAAGTAAAACAGTATGTTGGATGTGCCACGCAATGCTCAATTACATGGGTGGGAACTAGTGTGTTAGCGAGCAGTTAGCTCGTTAAAGTGTTAGCCGTCTAGCCCCACGCAGGGGTAGCTCGATAACGGAGCACTAGTGGGAACACAACGAATATGACTGCACATTTACGCCGACATCATCCTAGTGCAAAGACAAGTGGAAGCAGACAAAAACAACAAGCATGCATGTTACAAACTTTACCCGAGTCATTTAGACAGCCGTTAGCACATGATTCTCCTTATGGGGACCTGATATGTTTAATATTGTGGCGAGCTCAGACAAGGAGGAGAGGGAGGTGTCGTTTGGTCTTGCTTACCGTGAGCTAGCCAGGGAGCACAGCCGTTTATTGACATCTGCAGAAGAACACTGCCGCTAGCTAACTCCTCAGCGCGGCAACCGCACAGCAACAACAACACACAGAGCGCCCTCTGACCCCGGAAGGACACACCGTCGCAGCGAGAAGGCGTCACCCGTCACTATGGCAACATAAACAAAACATAACTGTACAAACAGAACCCTGAACAGCCCTGACCCGCTACATAGCCCCCGCCTAAGGGGTCAGTCGTCCCCGACGACCCCATTGCCCCACACAAAGTCCTGCAAATGTCCAGGTGCCTTCTTTTGGCGCACCGGCCGGTCACGACCGGCGGGGGAAAAGTCACTCGGGTCAGAACAGAACATGGGGTGCCACCATCATCCCACTTCTGACACTAATGTGGCGAGCTCAGACAACGAGGAGACGGAGGTGTCGTTTGGTCTTGCTTCCCGTGAGCTAGCCAGGGAGCACAGCCGTTTATTGACATCTGCAGAAGAACACTGCCGCTAGCTAACTGCTCAGCGCGGCAACCGCACAGCAACAACAACAACACACAGGGCGCCCTCTGACCCCGGAAGGACACACCGTCGCAGCGAGAGGGCGTCACCCGTCACTATGGCAACATAAACAAAACATAACTGTACAAACAGAACCCCGAACAGCCCTGACCCGCTACAATATGCTGCTGAGAATATAGCCCAGAAGAAGCGTATAGTATAGCTTTTATTTTGGAAAGAGCCTTTTCTCTGTAATAAACTCTCTTTTCCAAAGATGAGTGACTCCTCAATCAGATACAGGTGTTACCGCGCCAGATCCGCGGCCCCGAACCGTAGTAAGGAAACCTCTGGCAGTTACTTGAAGGTTCCGTAACTGACTCGTAGCCGGCAACAGCTTACTATACAGGTCAACTCCGCTAGCAAAAAGATCGAAGGAGGCGTAGGAAACTGCTTCACCGAACTTTATTTCTTCTCTAAGGCACGAACACAGCGTACAGTGGGCTGAAACAGTTTACTCACAGCGAGCATCGCCGACACAACTCTGGCTGTCGAGGGAGTTATTATATTCCTTTTATTTATTTTCTTTTCGTCTCTTCTGTAGCTAACCGTTACTTTTTCCCCTTCTCCGCTCTCTCTCTTCACACACACACACACACCAGGCAGTCCCGCTACACACATCCCGAATACATTTCCCATCAGGCTTCATCCTTAAAGGGCCATGCCTGTAACACAGGGCTTGCAAAATCGGGCTAGCGATTTTTCCAGTCGGGCTACCAAAATCTATCTCTGCCCTGCCCATCGGGCTATTGTAGGAAGGAAAAATATATGTCAATGCTTTTGCATTCTTTCGGAAATGTAGCTGGGTAATTATGTCATTGGCATCGGTGAGCCACTGTCAATATGTGACATATTGAAATCGCGTTTGAATTTGCGCTTGTTTTTTGCTTTCACTTTGCAAATATCCAGGTGCCTTCTTTTGGCGCACCGCCGGTCACGACAGGCGGGGGAAAAGTCACTCAGGTCAGAACATGGGGTGCCACCATCATCCCACTTCTGACACCAATGTGGCGAGCTCAGACAACGAGGAGACGGAGGTGTTGTTTGGTCTTGCTTCCCGTGAGCTAGCCAGGGAGCACAGCCGTTTATTGACATCTGCAGAAGAACACTGCCGCTAGCTAACTGCTCAGCGCGGCAACCGCACAGCAACAACAACAACAACACACAGGGCGCCCTCTGACCCCGGAAGGACACACCGTCGCAGCGAGAGGGCGTCACCCGTCACTATGGCAACATAAACAAAACATAACTGTACAAACAGAACCCCGAACAGCCCTGACCCGCTACAATATGCTGCTGAGAATATAGCCCAGAAGAAGCGTATAGTATAGCTTTTATTTTGGAAAGAGCCTTTTCTCTGTAATAAACTCGCTTTTCCAAAGATGAGTGATTCCTCAATCAGATATATTTATTTTTTTAATTATTTTTGTTTCAGCAACATTAAATTTAAAAACTGTACTTTTGAGTTAAAATATATATTTATAATTTTAATAAATGACAAATTAAAAAGGCATGAACATTTTTTTTGTATCGAAAAAATATCGAACCGTGACACCAAAGTATCGAACCGAACCGTGAATTTTGTGTATCGTTGCACCCCTAATATATATATATATATATATATATATATATATATATATATATATAAACAACAGATTAGTCACTTACACATATGAGCTACTCAGCTAGCTCTTTTTGCTACAATTCAAACTATACTGATGTTCCATTAAAAGAACTTTTTACAGTTTGAACATACAAATGCTAGCCCCAACTGATATCACTGGATCGTTTCTGAAACTCTAACATCAGCTCTTTAACTCTGTCTTTCACTGCTCTAAATAAAGACTAAGAGCACTGCTAGTGAGAACGGCTGACTACATGGTTTATCTGACCGTATTTGAACCCGGCTAACTCTGCGCATATGTCAACGTGTCGGTGACGTGAGACTGGTTTAAAGGATCAGTCTGAGGACATTATCACATCTTAACAGATACTGACTCTGTAATCTTTACCTTACTAGACTTGCGGGCTGGTCGCAGATTAGTCGTTTCCTTATTTTTGGACTGCACGTTTCCTCAAATCTCTGCCAGGAGTAACACTTAGTCCAACATTAATATCATACAATAAACTGCCCTCATAATGAAATCCATAAAGATGGATTTCTGAAAGAGACTGTGGGAAAGTCAGCTGAACTTTACAAACCCCTGCCTGCTTTATTCTACCGCATTTAGACAGCATATCACTGTATCAGAAAATTTAAGTTAGTAAGTCAAATAAAACATTAGTAAACAGGCATTGGCACACAAGTCATTTTCACATTTCACAGTATGACAACCACAGATGTAGATAATTTTAACTGTGCAAAACGGCTCAGGGCTGTGCTGTAACTTAGTTATCTACAAACTGTGAGACAGCAACACGTTTATTGCAAGCCACCATGCGCCTCATGAACCTCGAGAACTCAGGTTTGGCATCAAGTCTGACGTGTGTAGGCTGTATGCGATAAGATTTACTAAAAAGTATTAATACATTATCAAGTCAGACACTTTGATGTTTAACATTTTTTTGTAGGGCAGCCCAAAACAGCACTTTAACAAGTTATTAATATGAACTTATTATTAATGAGTTATTATTAATCAGTTCTTGTGTTTGTTTTTCCTCGTGGTATTTCTTTTCAGGGGCTGACATACATGCAGTAGATTCCACCAGAGGAAGATGTGCTCGGGACTGGGCCTTTAAGACAGGTCGCTACGAGACCTTGCACCG
Organism: Aulonocara sp. 'chitande type north' Nkhata Bay; assembly: GCF_057382095.1. Classification (NCBI taxonomy): domain Eukaryota; kingdom Metazoa; phylum Chordata; class Actinopteri; order Cichliformes; family Cichlidae; genus Aulonocara; species Aulonocara sp. 'chitande type north' Nkhata Bay. Next base: position 23,185,931 of record NC_141348.1, read on the forward strand.
TCTCCGTCGCCTCAATATGCGTCCAAGAGCTGAGCAGTTCTGTGAGGGTTATGTCCCTGAGTGGCCTGAGCTCAAGGAGAGAGTAGCCAAGGCCGTATCTCAGAAAACTCCCAGGGAAAAAATTGCCCAGCAGATCAAAGACACCTTTGGATTCAGATTACCTCGTGACCCCGAGGACAACGGGGTGTTGGACCACATGGTGCGCATGACCACCAGTGTCTACAGTCCTCTGATTTCAACTGGATGTCACCCACTCTGCCCCACGAGCCCTCCAGAGATTGGCAAGAAGCGTCTGGCCGTACAAGAGCTGGTCAGCAAACATACAAAAAAGGACCTTGAGGAAAGCTCAGTGTGCCACAGTAATGGCTCAGTGTCGCACATTATCCCCACAATCCACTCTGCGGAGTCGATTGCTACGACATGCTGTGCCGACACCGAGCGGCGAGGCAGTATGCTCTCCACCAAAGCTGCCACAACTTTTATTTCCCGGAGTATGGGGAGGCGGAACAGCGTGTTCCCCTCTGGCTGCATCCCAAAGATCAATGTAGACAGGCCAACAGAAGCAACGCCAAAGAAAGAAAAGAAGAAGAAGAGGGAAAAGGGCTATCTGGAACCACCCAAGTGGAAGTACAAGGAGATCAAGGATGAGAAAAAAAAGGACAAGAAGAAGGCTGAAAAAGAAAAGGAAGAAAAGGAGAAAAAGAAGAAAGAAAAGGACAGCAAGAAGGCCAAAAAATAAGGTTTTAAAAAAGAAAGGGCTGTACAAAATATCCTTTGTGAGAAAAGTGAGTGTCTTTTCAACTCAGGGCTTAAAATGTTCAAACCAAAGAGCATTCAAGTGAATACTAAACTTAAATCTGAAAGGGAGTGACAGAGGAAGAGAACTGTAAAGACTCTTCAGAGAAGGTTTGAAGCATCTACGCTAAAAGCAGTACCTATATTTGGAGTTAATGTGAAAAATAAGTCTATTATTCTATTAGGGATTAAAAGACTTTAAAGAACTTCTTAAAAAAAAGAAGAATATGGCACAGTGCACAAAATCCATATTTACTGGCTCATTCTTACCGGTGCTAAAGCATCCATGATGTCTACCTCATTATTCAAATAAATCACAGCCACAGTACGAGTAGACCTGCCTCCATTTATAACATGAGATGTAAACCTAGAAGCATATATGCTACAGCTAATTTGTATTATTAAGTAGTATGTATAATATTTATACATAAGAAGAGTTTATGGATGAAAACATGAACTGAAAATACTGTATAGTGTTTAGACAACAAGCATCAAAACTCAGGATCTGTTTAATCCTCTAGGTTTATTGCCACTTTGTGATATTGCCAATAATGTTTATGTAATCTTTGAATACCGTGCACACAGTCATGAAAAAGGAAGTTTGCACATGACTCCGTACAGTTATGTACAAAATCATGTACACCCTTACTGAAGGGTAGCCGATCAAATGCACTTGATTAACTGATCATCAGCAGGTGTGAGTTTCTATACAGATGCGGAAGTTTTGGCAGTTTGCTGATCTGGAGCATTCAGGTGTCTGTAAACACAATGCCACAGTCTTCCCAGGAGAGGATGTCCCAGGAGATTCAGCCCTAGGTCAGAGCGTGCAATCCTCAAAATAAGCTGCAAAAAAAAAACTCCAAGAGCTACATCTGAGACTCTACAGGCCTCAGCTAGAATGTTAAATGTTAAAATTAATTAGAGAACAATTAGAAAAGTGAGGCTTGTTTGCTTATCTTTGCAAAAGTTGCATTTGAACAGACCACAAGACTTTTGGAACATAGATCCAAAGAGGAGATGTCTGGTGGCGGCACATTTGGCGAAAACCAAACAGAGCATATCTGCACAAACACCTCATACCAACTGTCTAGCACGGTGGTGAGGCCATCTGCGAAATCTTGGCTGAAACTGGGTCATGCATCAGTACAACAATCTCAAACTCAGCAGCAAATCTGCAAACGCATGTCTGAAAAAGAATCAACGTGTTGCAATGACTCAGTCAAAGTTCGGACCTTAACCTGACTTAAATATTGTGGTGGAACCATAGATGAATGCCTGCAAACCTCAATAAAATGAGGCATTGCTTGAAAGAAGAGTGGGCTGTTAAGATGTGAAAGACTGATAAAGTCCTAATGCAAAAGACTGCAAAAGACTGGGTCAAATCATTGCTGCTAAAGGTGGGTCTTTATGCAGGACTTCATAGAGTCCAGTGAAAACTTCCTTTTTCACATGACTGTAGATGGATTTCAGCTGTTTGAAATTATAAAAATAAATGAATAAATAAAGGACAGTGAAGATCTATTAGTAGATTTGTTGGGTCTTAAAAGCACAGTGGTTAGTAATTTTATATCAACCAATTTGTAAATATAGCAATTTATAAATATTGTACCAGAGTATTGAAGGCACAGGATGTAACTGCGCAGTCTGCGTGTCTCCATTAAACATCTATCTATAGTTAATCTATAGATAGATAGATGTTACCTCCTCGCTGTCTGCGTGTGTCACTGCCTGCTGCTGGTGGAGCCTCTACACTACTTGCGCTGTCTCACTGTCTACATGACGGCTCACCAGATCCTTGGTTAACAACGTGTTAATGCGATGAACCTGGAATGCATTGATTATGGCTGACCTACGGATGTCACTCGCTGTCCTGGTTGTTCACACTGTCCTATACACAGCCTGCCAGGGTGAGTAACTTACTGTTTGTTTTGTCTGAGGACTGTCGCTACCGCTGTGGAGCCGACGCTCCGCGAAGTTAGCTGCTAGCTAGCGCTAAACTAACCATCATTAACCAGAAAAAAAACAGGTCAAACCTCCTGCTGTCGATACGGGGAGCCTTTCACTGCATGTTTATAAATCATGTTATGTTATCTGTCTATCTATGTTATCTCGTCCACGTCGAGGTTTGTTAGGTGAGTCTGATACAGCAGGTAAAATAGGAGCTCAGGTAGCAGTCTGTTTATACTGAGAGCTACCTTAAACACCAGTTCCTGTATGCGTCCTTTAAAAGCATCCAGGTATCAGGCACCTTTGAAAAAATGGCTTAAAGTGTTGATGCAGAATCGATTTAATGAAATTACTCGTGGGTAGGAGTGATGCGTTGATGAAACTCTGCTAATCTTCTAGCTACAAAGGTAGTAATGTGTGCATTATAGCCTATTGGAGTAATGCTGGACAGTAGGGATTAAATCATGATCATGGGAGCGATTTTGCAATTACTTTATATGGCGCTATTGATGATGTGTATCATAATATGATATAGCCCAACTGGCATTTAATTGTCCTTAGATGAGATGGTCACATGGGGCATGTCTGCTTTGTGCATTCATCTGAAAATGCTGCTTCACGATGAAGTCTGATGTTCATAATATATTTTCCCTCACATATTGTGTTTCTGCAAAAGTTTATTTTTAATTTATTAGTTTTTAGTATATTGAAATGCTCTAGACAGCAAACTAATGCTAGTTATTGATGTTATTACATTAGAAAATAGTTCCAAAAACTTGGCGGACATTTTTTTCTTGTTTTTTCTTTAACTTGTTGAAAGCTTTCAGTGTGGTTGAAAACAGGAAAATTAAAGTGAACAAAGTCGGTGGCTCAGCCTGCCAAATTCCTGTGCTGATTATGAAGGCTTGTGTCACTGAAAAAAGCAAAGTAGCATGCTTCCATTGTAAATTACTTTACCCACTTGAAAAGTTTTATAGGTAGCCATCTTTGCTTTTGCATTTCTATTTTATTTAATTTTTTTGTCAGACACGGTAGCTTTGTGCCGCTTGACATCTTTGTGGTTTCAAACACAACAATGTATATTAAAATTGTGACATTTCTAGCTTTGGAAAATCTGAAATGTCAGTCTTGTTTCATGTTTAGTCAGCGTTTATCTTCCTTTTTTCTTCTGTGGTTCTTCTATTTTTTGCGTCCAGTATGTGTGGGCATCGTGTGAGTCAGCACTACAAAATACATTGTAGCCCATTATATTTCCCCCTTTATCTCCTGGATGTGTGGCTTTCTTGTTGTTGTTGTTTTTATCAATCCCATCCGGCACACAGGCTGTTGAAAGGTCATTTTCCCACTGAGAATTCCCTGGCAGCTCTTTGAGAATAACTGGAATGCCACATCCCATTCTTGCCTAAATAGCATTACTCCATTTCAGATGAACCCAGTCTCTTGGTTGCCTAATTATACTAAGCGAGTTATTAAAAAAAAAAAGAAAAAACACTCTCCTGCACCTAATGCAATGACTGCACTTTTAACACTTCCTCTACTTCATATTTTTAGCACTTTGCATTGAGATATTTAGTTATGCGGTATATTTTGGTTCGCCATCCTTGGCAGGAAGTAGCCTTAAACAGATCCCCCCCACAAACCAGTAAGAAGCCAAAAAGGGAAATAGCTGCATGTTAAACAGCAAAGCTGATCATTTAAAAATATTTAGGCTTTATTTATGGCTTTATAAGTTGTAGTAGATAGTAAAGCTGTATGCCAAATTACCAATACCAATATCAGTTCTTCACAGGTGTACTACATGTACCAAATCATCAAAATCTTCATTACTTTAAGCTCACAGGAAATATAACCACACAGTAACATGTGCTTTCAATCAAACTGCAGCTTTAAAAAGGTGAAAAACAGACCTTTTTTGAATGATTTAAAGTAGTATGTATGTTTCTGAGATTTTCCTGAAGCTGCCTCACCACCCTCTCAAAGCACATTTCCATCATGCAATGTATTTTAGGAGAAGAGTGTGCTTATTTACAGGGCACAGTACCTCCTTTGAGGTGTTTTAATGTCTCCTGACAGACATGCTAAAACCAGCCTACAATCCTCACATATTTGTGTGAGGTTTTGGGACACAGCGGTAAGTCTTCAGGCTGTTGCTGCCCCCTGCTGTGTATTATAGGAGCTGTAAAATTCTCTCTAACTCTTCAGTACTTAAACAGTTTTGTGCCAGCGGGTCACAGTTCGCTTGACTTCATGCAAGCTAATGGTCTTGCAAATGTTTTGCTATGTCTCTTCAGCTCTGTGGTGTAACTGCACCACTCCTCTGTGTAAGAAGTCTGACTTCCAGTGTGAGACCGATGGGGCCTGCACGGCTTCCACCATCTTCAGCAATGGAAAACAGCAGCACAGCCGCGGCTGTATCCCACAGGAAGATCTCGTGCCCCCTGGAAAACCGATCTACTGCCTCGGTGTAGAAGGCTACCTATACACGCAGTGCTGCTACACCGACTACTGCAACAGCATTGACCTCAGAGTACCCACTGGTGAGATTCACATTTAGTTACCTGTACTGTTTATATCACCAATGTCTGTGAAAGTCTGCTGTGCTAAATTAAAATTACATAGTGTTAAATGTCCTGCCTGTTCAGTGATCCCTCCAAAAGAAATCCACATAATATTCCACATTGGGAATCACCAGTAAAATTTAAATCAAAGCTGTGGGAAGTAGGGGGACAGGTTCTAGTCAGCTGTTTGCATATAGCCTTATTGTATTTCTGACTGTCTTAAAAGACTTTGTAGTTGCAATGAATGCAACTCATTTACTCACATGCGTCTCTACAGAGGTTTAATTATTCTGGTGTCTTGGAGTTAAAATATAGTGTGTATATTTTTCCCAGCTGTGCGGATGAGTTCACTGAAGTTTTGGCTGTTTACCAAACAAAACAGAATAATTTGGATATTTTAAAGAAAATGAGCCTTTACAGGATTAATTTGCAATTACTCTAATTCAATATTTTTGTGATGCTTTTTCTTCCATTCCATTGTGACTCCATCAGAAATCGGGGGAGGCTACGGCCCGGGTGGGACATGGAGGCTCGTGGAACTGGTTGCTGTGATCGCAGGGCCGCTGTTCCTGCTGTGTCTGCTACTGTTGGTGGGTGCGTTCATATATCATTATCACCGGAGGGGCTACAACCACAGGCAAAGGCTGGAGGTGGAGGATCCGTCCTGTGACCATCTCTACCTGGCCAAAGACAGATCCCTGGAGGATCTCCTTTGCAATCTATCCACGTCTGGTTCAGGCTCTGGTCAGTACGCAGTTTGGTGGTGGAACTGCAGCCTGACAGTCATGTTGTGGATCTTCATCAGCTGGTATCTAGTAATCTTTTTCTATTGTCATTTTTTTTTCTGGGCAGGTCTCCCTCTCTTTGTCCAGCGGACTGTAGCCAGAACAATCGTCCTGCAGGAGATCATTGGTAAGGGGCGTTTCGGGGAGGTGTGGCGAGGACGCTGGAGGGGTGGCGACGTGGCTGTGAAGATTTTCTCATCCAGGGAAGAGCGCTCCTGGTTCCGTGAGGCTGAAATCTACCAGACGATCATGCTTCGCCATGAAAACATCTTGGGCTTTATAGCTGCTGACAACAAAGGTGCAACCCAGTTATATGCAATATTTAATTTATTTAGTCAAAGAAACACAGTTCATCTTTTCAGCAGTTTACAAGACCTTATTATGCATTTTTGTTTCACTGTGCTGTATAATAACTAGTTATCCTAAAGTAAAATGATCATTTCTCGAGTATCTTCATTTATATGTCTCTCCCTTAGACAACGGGACGTGGACTCAGCTGTGGTTGGTGTCAGATTACCACGAGTACGGCTCTCTGTTTGACTACCTAAACCGCTACTCCGTCACTACCGAGGAAACGATCAAACTGGCACTATCAGCTGCGAACGGCCTCGCACATCTGCACATGGAGATTCTTGGAACGCAAGGTAGTGTTTGTTATTCTATTGTGTAATCATGTTAATTCTATTTATGTGTCCTAGATTACACTTTCAGTAAATATGCAGTTTTTTACGTATGTTTCAGGTACTACATGTAAACTTCTGCCTTGAGTAAATAGCCTTCCTTGTTCTTCTGTATTGTGGCTGTGTTTGGAGTCTTTGTCATAAGATGATCAAGACACCTCCCTGATAGTATTGTTTTAGATAAAGAGTCTCTTTCCTGTACAGCCACAGTCACAGTAATGACGCAGTAACACAGAGGCAGGTCAAGTTTACTTTCTCATTTATACTCACCAGCCAGGCAAACCTGTTCAGGTGTTCCATATCTCCATATCTAATCAGCCAATTACATGGCTCGACTGCATGCATTTAGGCATGTAGACATGCTGAAGTTCAAAGTCTTTTAACATGGCATGGTCAGATGGGCTGGTCTGAGTATTTCAGAAACTGCTGACCTGCTGGGGATTTCCCACACAAACATCTCTATAGTTTACAGAGAATGGTGTGAAAAAAGAGAAACAATACAGTGAGCAAGACATTTGGAAGAAAATGTCTGGTTGATGCTGGAGGACCGAGGAGAATGGCCAGACTGCTCTCAGCTAATAGGAAGGAAAAAGTAATTCAAATAATCATGTATTACAGCCAATGTGTGCAACTTTCAATGCACAACGCGTCAAACATTAAAGCAGGAAACTGAGGCCACATTACACACTGGCTCAACAAAATTGCACAATAGAAAAACAGGAGATTAATTTCATGAATGTGCAGCAACTGTGTGATCATGTGATCTGTCATATCAGTATGGACAAACATTTCTGAGGAGTGTTTTACTGCACCTTGTTGAATCTGTCACACAAAGAATTAAGGAAGTTCTGAAAGTAAAAGGGCCAACCCAGGACTAGGAAGGTGTACCTAATAATTTGTCTGGTAAATGTATTCATGTAGAAACGACTGGCAGTTCAGAACATCAGTTTTCTGACTTATGTTTAAACTGGTATGCTGTAATTCAGTTTCATAAGCCAGTGAATTTAAGCATTGCTTGTGTGCACCTCCCTTACACTCTGTGCATATCTGCGTTATCAAAAAGTGCTTTGATCAACATCTTTTATCACTTCCACAGTAGTTTTAACTTTGCCTCCCCCAGCCACAGACAGGAAAAAGGCATCGGGCGTTGACAGCTGGACTTTTCCGTTTTTTGCAAGACTCTGACGTAACTGGCTTGAGTCAACAGACTATGTCACAACCTGATATTTAAATGTTACTCACAGAGATTGTGCACTGACAAAGGCGACTGTGATATTTTGTAATGTTTTGCATATTTTGGTTAATCAAAGAACAATGTTTTTTTTGTTGAATGGGCGTGTAAGCCGTGTTAAGTTACAAAACAGCTGCTTTTCAGTGATTTATGTTCCATTTTTTTAAGGCTTGGTCTCACCTATACTTTGAACATTTTTCTCTGTTGAGTCTGCTTGATCATAAATTGTTGCAAAAGTGGAGGAGTAATTCTAACTTGTAGTAAATGAAAGTTTAAAAAAATGGTACTTGCACGAACAGGCTCTATTTTCATGTTGACAAAACAATTAGATGCAGAAGAAAGTATTAACAAGTGACTGTTTTCCTTCATGTCATGATAGGAAAGCCAGGCATCTCCCATAGAGACTTGAAGTCCAAGAACATCCTGGTGAAGAAGAACTGCACCTGTGCCATTGCCGACCTGGGCTTGGCTGTCCGTCACGACTCTGCCACGGATACGATCGACATCGCGCCCAATCAGAGAGTGGGAACCAACAGGTCTTTCTCATCTGCTGACTTAACGCTGACCATCGTTTCTCACAGATATCTTCTGACATCTTTCCCAGAATATCCCTTTATCCTTTACGCCAGCACAAACCAGGACTGTGTTTATGTTCCCCAGGTACATGGCCCCAGAGGTTCTCGATGAGACCATAAACACAAGACACTTCGAATCATTCAAATGTGCTGACATCTACGCTTTAGGCCTGGTCTACTGGGAAATTGCACGCCGCTGTAACAGTGGAGGTTGGACTCTCTTTGTTTTCTCTTCGGATACTTGAACTGCCTTGTTTGTTGTTGTTATTTTTTTCCTCTCGTTGGATATGCCAGAGACGGCACTGATCTGACCTCACACTATTCTGTGTTATCAGGTATCCATCAAGAATACCAGCTGCCCTACTATGATCTGGTACCGTCTGACCCGTCCATAGAGGAGATGAGAAAAGTGGTGTGTGACCAAAAGCTTCGACCCAATATTCCAAATTGGTGGCAGAATTACGAGGTATGAAAATTAAGTTCAAATCGAACTAAAATCTGCACTTACATCAGAAAGATCTTACTTTTGCAGTTTGGGCCTTTATTTATATTTCTAATTATAACATTGCATTCATCATCTTAAACTAACAGTGTAACCTCCACTTAGGTTCTTTGCTTGTGGTGTTTCTGAACTACACTGTTGGCTTTGTTACAGCTAGGACAACACATAATAGAGTTCATTCATTTCCAAGATTCACTAGTTTGTGAGTCTTTTAGTAATTTCTGTGCAGCTCCATGTGTAGCGTGATAAAGCATAGTTTCCCCCACCAGAGAGCAATGATTACTTTAGTTTGTTAGACTGAGGCCACACCTCTTTATCTTTAAATACACACATTTGTGAAAGAGGTAAAGAGAGCTCACTAAATTCCAGTGTGGTACTGTAACAGGATGCTAACAGTCAATTCATGAAATCAGCTGTAAGTGGTATCATAGCAAAGTGGATGCATTTAGGAACTACAGCAGCTCAGCCGCAGAGTGGCAGACCATGTAGAGTTACAGAGCAGGGTCACCAAGAGCTCTTCAGCAGAAAAACTGTGCATTAGGGGCTTCGTGGCATGGGTTTGCATGGCTAAGCAGAACGTGTGGAGGCACTCTGGTATTTTTGTTTGCATACATTGCAAATCTTGATCACAGTTCCCAAAAAATCCACATTTGTTGAGATTTTTTTTTAAGCCAATCATGGAAACTTTTTAAGTTTAAATGATATTTTTCACAATGATCTTATGTTTTTGTTTCAGTTTGTTATATATATTTCCGTGTTGCCTTTTCCGTAATGTGTACAGATCATTGGTGATCTGCATTCATGCTGAATCTGATAGCCCAAACTACAAAAATAAGACCCAGAATGAAATAAACCGGGTTATTATTAAAACTGCTTTTCTACATTGTTTTGATTCTTATTAGTGTTTTATGTGAATGAATTAGGGTAATCTGATACTTGTATTCTTCAGTATAAAGTAGCACTCAAATGCTGTTCATAGAGTGTCTGAACTACTTTGTGTCATCACCACCATTATTTATATTGCAATACAAGCTCTTAAGCCTTACTGGTGTTTTCCTTGTGCTTATCAGGCCTTGCGGATCATGGGTAAAATCATGAGGGAGTGTTGGTATGCTAACGGAGCTGCACGCCTGACGGCCTTGCGCATAAAAAAGACGCTGTCCCAGCTCAGCATTCAGGAGGACATTAAAATCTGAGCATGTGTGAGACAGCAGAGCACTGAAGAGGACCCGGCCCCTCCATCCAGACTGAGAGGAAGGGGTCGGGCCTTCTAAAGAGATGGCACAATGAAGAGTGGCACTTTGTAAAATTTTACCGCACAGACACTTCTGTCAGGTTTGAAACCACTTTATTTCTGACAAACCCTACCTCGCTTTACCCAGCCAAAACATACAGGAACACCTTCCCTGTCTCATCCTTAGCTCCCGCTGCCAAACCTCACCCTCTTTCCTCACCCTGTACGCTGCACTAACAGTTTCCTGAATTTCTTGTGTATGCAGTCATTAACAGCACATGTACTTAACCAAGTTACATTTTAAAAATCAGTTGCTGGTGTTTTATTGTTTCAAAGTGTGTTGACAGTAATTATTAGTTAGTAAACAGCATTTGCTTGTTTTGTCTTAGCAGAAGAGCATTAACTCATTTATACTGATTCTGTTATATCAGTAATTGAACACTGTGCGGGAGCTTGTGGGCTATCTGTGTAGGTTAATTCCTGCCATACCTGCAGCATTCAAAGGAAGATTTTATTGATACCAGTGTCATAGAGATCAGGACTCCTGGTACCCTTCAGCCCAGGAGAAATGAGGCCTGCACAGTTTTTACTGTTTCATTCTCTCAGAGTCTGAACACAGTGCAGAAACAAATAGAAAAAAGACTGTGGGGGACTCCTTTGTGAGTTTGTTATGAGATTGAAATGATTGCTAATAGGAACAGATAAGCTGTGAGTAATATTTACATTTCCTGATTCCTGACATATTGCATTGCTTAGAAATCCTTTAGCACAAATAATTCACCTGATTTTAGTCTGTTCACATTTAGAAAAGTACATATTTAGGAATTATTAAACATCACTAGGATGAAGAGCAGCAGCTACTGCTGACTTTGATCTTCATTAGCTTCAGACCACTCACGTAAAATACAAGATGCATGCAGATCCATGTGTTGTATGTTAGTATCATAGTCTCCTGTTATGAATGCATAACCTCAGATAAGCTTGTATACACAACATTCAGATATTACACTGCCCCTTCAGTGCAGTCCAGAATCCATGTTTAAGCTCATATTTTATACTCTTACAGCATGTCAGAGGTTTTTTTTTTTTCCCCCAGGGCACTTTCCTCCTGATCAAGTATATTTACTGCACTGCACATACACTAGCCTTTTAAGGTGATACTTCAGTTTAGGTCTGAGTGTGTTTTTAGATGACTTTTTTAGCCTTTTTTTTTTTTTTTGTAAAGACAAATATTTACCAAATTACTTTGTGACCTGTGAAGTAACATCATTGTAGTTGTCAGGTGACCTGCTTATAGTACTTTATTACTGCCAAGCAGTATAAGTTAAATTCATATTTCTTTCTGTGCCCCCGTACCCCCATCATGCTATACCTCCTTAATGTGCATATTTTGCCTTATGTATATCACTTCACTCTTAACATTGTCAGAAATCACTGCATTTTTTTTTATGTATTCAGGAAAAATGTGCACTTTCTGTCTTGAGCTGTATGCAGATTCTGCAGGTACTGTTTGCATGTATTCATGTGAAGTCTGACAGACCAATTGTGCACTACTACTGACCTCGCTGCATTAACACCAACCTTTTCTCAGAATCATCTCCGGCCACGGCCTCCAGTGTTTAAAATCACACCACTGAAAACGAGAATGTTTACACAAATCATGCCAGTCAGATGACCTACCTTTCTGACTGAAAATTGTAAAGATAATTTTGCTTTTCTTTAATCTCTGGGAGAAAGAAGTGTTGAAACTAAATACTGCTGAAATGCCTTCGTGTTAGCTCACATTTTTTTTCCAACCTGTGTTGTTTTTTTTTTTTTAAAAGACCGGGGAGCTCTACTGAATGTGAAGCATATTTATACTTTCTTTGTTTGCCTTACAACTTAAAAGTGAATATTGCGTTCAGTGTTTTTAATACTTCGGTGTCTGTATCCCTTTGAAGGAACGCTGGAGTGAGAGTCAAAACAAATAACAAAAAAAAATATATATAGGTATTATATTACATGTTGTAAAACTCTGTTTATGTTATTGAAATTATTCTACTTAAAAAAAAATCCTTCAGGACAATTATCATGTAACATTCAACACAAATGTAATAAATTCAGTCATTTTCCTATGTGGTGTCCTATTTCATTTTCGTCACCCTCCCCACTCAAAGAAATATTTTTATACTCAAAGGGGGTCGAGGATTGTATTCATGTGAGAAATTAGCCACTGAAAAAGTTAGAATAAATACAAGCACTCTTAAAGAACCTTTATTGCTCATTGTTTAAATTATAATATCACTGTAGATTAGTACAAAAACTGTGCAGTTACATAGTTGTACACAATCCATTTCACATATCCTAAAACAGGAAGTGTGACATGTTCCTCACTTTATCTTCTTTAGAAAATAGAAAACGCTGGTATGTAGTGATTTTGATAAAGTCAGTCCTCTAAACGCAAAAAACCCCATAAAAACTACATAAACCTATAACAGCCGATGTTCTGACACAGTAAATAAATCACATCAACACAACACAGAACAAAGAAAACAAAAGTAGAATAACTGAAAGTAATGGTCAAATTAACAAAGTAGGACTGTTTTTAACAGAATGAGATTTTGGAGCACTGAAGCCATAAGCAGATCCCTTTACGACTAATAATGACACCGGGGTGTGTGTGTGTGTGTGTGTGTGTGTGTGGGGTGGGGGGGGGGGGGGGGTCTCTTGAGTAAAGTATAGAATCCATTACACATGCAGTTATAAGACAACACACTAAAATGGCAAAATATAACACCTATAAATATCCGGAGACAAGCACTCAAAGAGGATACAGCACAGTTAATGGTTGTCTTCAACAGCAAATTCATTTTAGACTTCACTCTAAGTGCTCTTCCAGGTTTGCTTCGTGGCTGTCTGGCTACACAACAGATTGAACTCTGAGGCCTTGGATTCTTTACAGAAACCTCATTCAGGTGTTTTGGGGGAAACTTATCAGGCCAAATAATGGTTCATTCTTAACTGAAAGGTACTGAGTGGCTGTATCCACTGCATCATGCTGATACTCGAGTAGAAAGGGCAGTCTAAGGCTGCACACCTCCACCAAAGCTTTCATCCAGATAATTATTTTTTTTTTTAAACCAAATGAGTTTGAAAGGTCAGTGATTTTTATGTTGGCCCCAGTTTTATATATCAAGTAAAGGGGAACGGGTCACAAAACCTTGGTGGAGGTAACTACTCAATAAGTCTTTGCACATTGGAAGGGTGAAGTGGTTCAAATTGAATATGGTAGTTTGTATGTATGTATGTATTTATTTTACCAGCATTTATATAATCAAGTTAACTGAATGAGGAGTAATATCAATAACATCATACTACTACTTACTTAATCAGAGAACAAGGCTCAGAAAAGGCTCTGATGTGTTAAGAGAGTGCTGATCAATCCAAGCTGCACAGTTCAAAATCACCCTATTGACAGGCTTTATCTGTGTAGATTTCAGCTTTAGATCAGAAGAAAAGTGATGCCAGCAAAAGGCAAAACAGGAAAATCAGTTTTCCTGTGAGGTTACAGACTATTTTATTATTGGAAATGTCTAACTGTCCTATATGTTGCTGGGTATTCCTGAGCAGCTACAGCTCCCCTCCAGAGGATTCTTGTGCTTCTGCATCTTTCTTGGTTTTCCAGTGACTCAAAATTTGGCTCAATTTACAGGAGGTTCTGTATAAGCTGTAGAACCAAAAAAATATTTTATATAGTTTAAAATTCACAATATTTTGGTTTCTGTAGACAAATAGAATTATTCATGGGTAAATTTCAAAAAAAACAAAACAAACAAAAATTATTGATAGAACTTCCATTTGCTGTCATAATTCCCCTCTTACAGGCTTGGTTATCTCCTCTCCTATGCTCTGGTGTCACCTTTAAAATGTGCAGCCTTTCATTTTGTGAGTAACTTTTCCAATTTGTCCCTGTAGGCAGAAAAATCAAATAATCACTTCAAGTTTATGTTCAGTGAATCCCCCTTATATAAAAAAAATAAAAAATAGGTAGGCTTCAGTACAGAAGTGTACGTACTCTATTCTCTATCTGTAAGCACTAAGGCTTGGAGGATATCCGAAAGGGAGACGATTCCCTTCACCACCTCGTGCTCATCCACTACCACCAGCCTGTGCACCTGCAGGGAACACAAGAACATCGTTGGTGTTACACTTATCTCAGCAAGGTACCATTTTTACATAAGGAACGTGGAGAGAAACTGGTGTAAGACAAACTGTACACAGACAGCAGCTTTGATAGCAGAAGTAACAAAGAGTTGTTTTTTTTAATATGATTTCAAATTATGTTTTGAAACAATTATGACAAGAGGTGTGCACACAAATACCACACAAAAAGGCCCCGGCATGGATTCAAATGCAGGATGTTCTTGCTGTGAGGCAAACGGGGGTGTGCTATTATTTATTATGGTGCTGATTTTTTTTAATGTATACTTAGTTCTTTAACTGAGTAGTTTGGAATAAATCACAAATTTAACAATACCTATTTTGTCCATCTACATGGCCTTGCTGCAAACCCTCGGTTTATCCTCTTTTTGAAACAATGTAGTAATATGCTAATTAGACATGTGGTAATACTGATTATAATCCTAATCCTCATTCATCTCATAGTGAGCCTTGATACAGCCTCTGAATTTCTCCTCTGCCTGAAACAAACAGCTTTAGCATCTTTCCCTTTAAGGCCACCCTCTCTTTAGCCAGCCTTCTCCTGATTTGCTGCACCTCTCAAACAGAATGTTTGAACAGCAGGTGGGTGAGGCTTCTATAGTCACAGGCAGAGCTGTGTTCCTACAATGACCATCACAGGGATATCACCTCTCACTGAAATCATACAGACCTAACAATGGGGGGGGGGGAGACTCTGAAACAGAGCATGAGAGAATACTTTTACCTAAACTGACCTCAATATTTTAAACTTTTATATTATATAGATGGAAAGAGAACATAATGAAAGGCATAATAAGTCCCCTTTTAATGAATATTTAATTTTTCCTACAGCTGCAGTGACAAAACACTGAAAGTTAAAGCTCAAAATCTGCTACTCAGATTATGCATGATAAGGAGCTTAAATAGTGGATGATTGACACATGCAGTAGATAATGTGAACAAATAATGTGTACATCCTCTTCTCACCTCAGCCTCCACCAGTCTGTTGATAATGGCCTCGAGGGTGTCATGCCTGTTGCATGTCAGCACTCCTTCAAAGTACTGTGAGCGATGCTGCAAGGCTTTGGTCACCGTCACATCCAGGTTGTTGTACGTCTTCTCTGCTGCTAGATTCTGTAAAAAGACATGCTCTTATATGATGCTTCTAATGCATTGTTCATGATTTACTGTCATCATAAAAGTGCATTTATGGTGTCACAGACAGCACAATGTGCCCTGTCAGATGGTGGTGAGACACCTAAACAGCATGCAGTGAGTGCTTATAACTTACTATAACATCAAATTTTGAGTAAATGTCCACCACTCGACCTGCGAGACAGACACAGCACAATGGAGCATAAAATTCAAGATTTCTGAGATGGTTAATGGAAAACCAACAGGGGCATCATTTCAGTCAGTCCTCATACCTTTGTCATCAACAACAGGGAGCGCTGACACTCTCTGCTCAACAAAAATACCCAGAGCTGTGTAGAGCGGTGTGTCTGCACGGACCACTGCTATGTTCTTGAAAGTCCCGATATTCAGTTCTTCTAAAGTTTGCCTCAAGAACGAGGGTTTTGGCATCTCTGCTATCTGAAAACATAACAAGCATTTTAGATAACTGAATAAAAACTGTGGGTGTTTTAGTTAAGGAAATGAGATATTCCCAGACTACTTAACTGCAGACTCTTCTCTATTCAAAACAAAAATGAAGATGGCAGATGATTTAAAGTACTTAATGCAGCTGCAGTGTGGTGAGGAGGTGAGGAGCCCCGGGGGACTTACAAAAAGCTTCAAGAACTTGAGAATCCTCTTGTGTGTGAGAATATAGAGCGTGTTCCCCGTCAGCGGGTCAATTACAGGCAATCTGTGAATCTTGTTCTTCAGCAGAGATGACACAGCATCGTACAAACTGTAACACAGAAAGTTAGTTAAAGTTATTTAGTCTGCTAAATGAGACAGAAAACGACTGAATAAAATATTATGAAGAGACACATTGATGAGCAACTTTATTAGTTACACCTGTTCAGCTGCTCATTAATGCAATTATCTAGTCAGCCAATCACATGGCAGCAGCTCAATGCATGTAGACAGATTTTACTCTGAACACTGCATGTTTGTTAGCATTTCAGAAACTGGTTATCTAATGGGATTTTCCTGCACAGACATATCTAGGGTTTTTTAATAATTAAAAAAAAAACCAAAAAAAAACCACAACACTAAAAAGGTGAAAAATGCCTCGGTGATGCCAGAGGTCAGAGGAGAATGGCCAGACTGCCTCAAGCTGATAGGAAGGTAAGAGTAACTCAAACAAACACTTTCTGCATACCAACCAAAGTATGCAGAAGAAAATCCCTGAACACACAACACACTGAAGCTTAAAGCAGAAAACACTGAAAACATCTGGAGCATCGAGAGATGAAAAATATAACAAAGATCGTCCATGACTGCCGAACAGCTAGAATCCAATATCAGACAAGAATGAGACAACATTCCTCTTCTAAAAGTCCAGCAGCTTGTCTCCTCTGTTTCCAAACTGTTGTGAAAATGAGAGGCAATGATGCAACAATGGTGTTATATAGCCCTTTAAACCGCCAATCATGTGTTTTATTGTGAATCTCAGCCCATCACCACTTGCCCTATTTTTTGTTGTTGTCGGTTTTTTGGGGGGTGAAGGGGGGTGGAGGGGTTACTTTATTTTTTAGTTATTTGATTTGTATGCGAGTGTTGTGTTTATATGATTATTTGTGCAAAATGTGAATACAAAGAAGAAAAGACACACTTTTTCAAAAAAAAAAAAAAAAAAAAAAAAAAAAAAGGACGCTACACATAGCTAAATATGGCCATGTCCCAACATTTGAGATGCGTTGTTGACATCGAATTCAAAATTATTGTAGGTGGGTTTGCCATGTTTGGCAAACACGCATTTCATTCGTTTTTATTTAGATTTCAACACAGGATCCCAAGGTTTGGGGGAATCGAGGTTGTATACTCTAGCCTTTCCTTCTCAATAGTATATCTATGCAAAGTGATTCTGGTCAACAAACTAACATCCAAAGGGACTTTTCAGAGTTTAATATTATAGTGCAAATAAGCATTCACAAACTTAAAATAGCACATTCTGTTACTTACCTTGCATTAGGAGATATGCTAACCAGGGGCTTGAAAGAGTCTTGAAGATACACCTCTATTGGAAATAAGAAAAGACAAATATGAATTTTCCCTTTAAGATATTACAAGTACATTATGTTACATATTAATAAAGGATTTTCACCTCTCCAGGTTTCAATTTTGTGCTCTTCCAACTCATATATCTGAACCTGAAAATTTACAATAAGTGAATGGAGGGATCAAGTAATGCAGAAACGAAGAGAAAGTGCATGTTTGACCAAAAATAAGGTAAAATATACATAACTAAAACAACCGTGGATGGAGTTTAAGTTTGAGATTTAATTGGTTACATCTATTCAGTGTCTACATCTTACCAATGGAGATTTGTAATAGCGATGAAGAATGTTAATGAAGTCTGTGATGGTTAGCATACCTGCAGAGCAGAAACAGGAGTCCATTATTATTCAACTTCTTTCTTTTTTTTTTTTTTAATTTTTAGTGCAACAGAGCCAAATGAAAGTTACTCTTACCAACGAAACACTGCTTCTTGCTATCCCATAAAGGCGCAGCTCGCACCCCGTTAGAAACAAGAGCAAAAAAGGCCTTTTTCACCTGAGGATGAATTGCACAACAGATTAAAGCTATACTAGATCATGAAAAATATATGTATTTAATTTAGGGCTTTTGTTTTACCTGAAGTGATGTATCAAACACAACTAATTTGGAGCTGGTGGGCACAAGGTCATAACAACGATGGGACTTCATAAACCTGGTGTACACATTGTGTTCTGGATCTACAGGAATGAGAATCAGCTGTCACTATTTTCTAAAAATAACTTTCCCAGCATGACAGACTGTGTTGCAAGCCCCTTACCTTCAATGACTGGGTCCTTCTTGCTCTCAAGATCATCAATAGTTACTGGAATCTGAAAGATAACGTTTATATCACCAAATGAAGTAATATTTTTTGGTTGCGTTCTATTATATCACACCAATATTGCTCTGACGCTACAACACTTTATTTTATACATTTTAATATTTACAATTTTTGGGGCACAAAAGAGATACATCCATACAAAGCATTTCTAGAAATAACCTGATATTTCTAGAAGTGGTTATTTCTAGAAAAATGGTTGTGTTTATGTAAAGTTTCGCAACCTGATATATTGGGTAAGATGTGGGAATGTCTGTTTTTGACATGCACGGCAAAGTCAGATCTGAAGTTTATTGTTTGTTTTAAAGAAGTTTATCGTAGCTGATGTCGGAAAAAAGTTTAAAGACCGTGAGAAGTACAGCCCAATGAGTCCTCTGATAAACATGTATTCACTGGAAGTGTCGCTGACAGGTCAGCTGTTTCCAGAGGAGTCATGAAAACCACGAAAATGTGAACAGTTTCATTGTTTATGACTTGACTCTGAGACGTGGGTAACTGTACTTTAACACCGAGCCATAGACTGCACTTAAGCAGCTGGCTAAACATCAAACAGTATAACTTTGCAGTCAAATAAGATCCTCTGTAATTAGTGAGATAATTTTGTGATTTCTAGGTGTCCAAAAAGACTCGGTTACACTGACAAGTAACGAAACTTTGGAAAATAAATAAATAAATAAATACTATAACAGAAAGGTTAGCGGAGTATTACCTAGCCTGTCAGTCAGTTGACATTACTGAGCCTGTCGAGGTGACTTTCTATTTACGCTAAGGCTCTTAAGCTGCGTCATTATGTCGCGTATTGTTACATTTGACTGGTAATTGTGACAGGTACCGGGACTGATAATTATATCCGTTTTCCTGACAACTGACTAAGCGCAATAATAAGCGGGTTGGCCCCAACGACCACTCCACCAAGAATTTGCTCGCTAGCTAGCTTGTACCGTTAGCATGCTTCAAAAAGTCGGGTAAGTTCATTTGGTTTAAACGTGAGAAAGCTGGGTGGAAAACCTCTCTGTATATGCAAGCTACTAACTTACACACTCCATGTTCCATTCGCTGATTCGCTTCTCTGTAGCCGGTTTCGTGTGCAGCTCTCCAAACCTCGAAGGTCTTCCGCTAACTAACTAACAACGATCAGCATGAATGGTTGTGTTGTCTCTGCCGTAATTGCCGTAATATTGCCGCACTCCTGGGATGTCATTTTAGCTCTGAAGCAGGTAGCGCTCAGGAGTAAAGAATTTGTAGTTTGTTTTATTATTGTGTAAATAAAAAAGCGTTTAGGAGTCCTATGGAATATTACTTTTAAGGAAAACTGAAAAATTCCCCAACTATTTAGAGTTACTCTGTTGTCTTGGAACTCTTGCATTCAGATGCTACGTAAAGTTTGGTTGAACAAAAAAAAGTTAACGCTTAAGAAAATCTTCTCTAGTGCTTTTTGGCTCAGACAACTTCAAAAAAATAAAAAAAGGTTTTGGTTGATAAGGTATATTCAGGTATATACAGTAATATGTGGGACTCAGCCACTATTGAGCAGGATGAAGATGGGAAATTGGGGACATTGGTAAATATTGAAAAAACTGGCTGAGAAAATATGTGAGTCTTCTCAGTTTCAGTTTCAGAGCAGAATAATTAGAAGCAGCATAACCTCTAACATATAACAATAATACTATATAATAAAAGAAGAAAGTAGACTATACACGTCACAAGCATCTCTCTCTCTCACACACACACACACGTACAGGATGGGCCATTTATATGGATACACTGTAATAAAACGGGAATGGTTGGTGATATTAAAGTCCTGTTTGTGGCACATTAGTATATGTGAGGGGGCAAACTCCTCAAGATGGGTGGTGACCATGGTGGCCATTTAGAAGTCGGCCATCTTGGATACAACTTTTGTTTTTTTTTCAATAGGAAGAGGGCCATGTGACACATCAGACTTATTGGTAATGTCACAAGAAAAACAATGGTGTGCTTGGTTTCATCCAGTATCCGTAGTTTCAGGTGCTGTACATCTCGTATCTTCACACTATAGACAATTGCCTTCAGATGACCCCAAAGATAAAAGTCTAAGGGGGTCAGATCGGGAGACCTTGGGGGCCATTCAACTGGCCCACGACGACCAATCCACTTTCCAGGAAACTGTTCATCTAGGAATGCTCGGACCTGGTACCCATAATGTGGTGGTGCGCCATCTTCTGGAAAAACTCAGGGAACGTGCCAGCTTCAGTGCATAAAGAGGGAAACACATCATCATGTAGCAATTTCAAATATCCAGTGGCCTTGAGGTTTCCATTGATGAAGAATGGACCCACTATTGTTGTACCCCATATACCAAACCATCACTTTTGTTGTTCCAACAGTCTTGGAGGGATCCATCCAATGTGGGTTAGTGTCAGACCAATAGCGGTGGTTTTGTTTGTTAACTTCACCGTTCACATAAAAGTTTGCCTCATCACTGAACAAAATCTTCTGCATGAACTGAGGGTCCTGTTCCAATTTTTTGTTTTGCCCATTCTGCAAATTCTGTGTGCCGATCTGGGTCATCCTCGTTGAGATGCTGCAGTAGCTGGAGTTTGTAAGGGTGCCATTTGTGAGTAGCTAATATCCACCGAAGGATGTTCGACTAATGCCACTCTCCAGCGACATGCGACAAGTGCTACGCTGTGGGCTCTTGCTGAATGAAGCTAGGACAGCCACTGATGTTTCTTCATTAGTGACAGTTTTCTTGTGTCCACATTTTGGCAAATCAAACACGGAACCAGTTTCACGAAACTTAGCAAGCAGTTTGCTGACTGTAGCATGGGAGATGGGTGGTCTCGTAGGGTGTCTTGCATTGAAATCTGCTGCAGTGACCCAGTTGTGTGTGTATATATATATATATATATATATATATATATATGCACAATTTTACACCTGATAACTGTTTTGCAGAGCAGTAGAAGCATCTCCCTTTATGAATATTATCAGAAATACCACCAGTATCTCTTTTATAAGGCAAAAACATTGTGACTTAATTGCAGTTTTTGGAAAAATACAATTTTGGTTTGACTCAAATATAATGCCAGTACTAACTACCAGTACCATTTATTTTCAAATAATATAAATATGGCTATTTTACAGGACACTGAAAACCCAAATCACACCTCTAAATTTCTAAAAAAAACAAAAGAAAAAAAAACCTTTACTACACCGAACTCAATATATTTCCTTACTCCTTCTCTTTGTATTTTCCAAAGTGATTTATTTCTTCCTCATTAATAGCTGAACTTTTATCTGGTGAGACTTCTGCACTGTATCTGGATCATCTGTATCACATAAACAAAGAACTACACGCAACTTAAATCCCATAGCTTTATTATTATTTGTGATTTTTTTTTTGTAAAGAAAGTATGTCAATATGAATATTTAACATGATTTCAAAACTGAAAAAGAACCCCTTTTTATGCATTTAGTTTAAGTAGCTTTGGGAATCACTATAGAACAACAAAAAAAACCCCAATTTGAATCATCTGCTAACAGCAAAAATTTTTCATCACATATATCACCAATATAATCAATATTCACAATATAAGGATGCTCTAATATATTGGTATCTGCATATAATTGTCCTATTGACCGTCATTGGCCTGTTAAATAATACTAGATGGACTGATGTCAGCAGTTATAGTTTCTCTATTGAGTAACATCAAATTTGAATGGGTAGAGTACTCAAATCTTGTAGTAAAGGGCAATAAAACTTAAAATTAAAAAATAAAATAAAATTCTTGTACAAAAAGCAGATTTAATAAAACTAATTTCACAAGCTAAGTTCCAAAAAGGAACGGGGGGAGGGGGGGGGCAAAGTCATCAGGCACATCAGATGAGTAACAGATTTATTTATATACAAAACTGTTTACAGCAAGATTTCTGAATCAACATTGACCCATAGGAAAATATTGGTGTTCAGGTGTACGACACCTACACCCAAGGTGTCAAGTTAACAGAAGGGGGGAAAAATACTTTTAAGAGCACCTTGAGTCATGAAAGGAAGCAGATGAGGGAGTTTGAACAACAGTAAGGCACAAGACACAGCATCACCAGCTTCTGTTCAACCATCGTCATCAATTTGCAGCTATTCATTCAGCACAGCACTTGATAAAAAGTTACAATTAACCACTAAAGGTACAACATCGGGATTATGGGGAGAAGCTCCACAGTTTGTCACATATTCATAAGGCTACAGATTCTATGAGGAAAAACAAAAAACACATCATCATTAAGGACCTCAAGTATCTGACTGCAACCATGCAAGTCCACAGTTTGAATTCAGTGGACTGCATACCATACTGACTTGGCTTTATCGAACCCACAGGAACCATCAAATCAAAACCACCAGATCAAAAAAGATAATAATAAATTCTAAGCTAACTCAGGCATTTTGCCACTTAACCTTACACAATGTTAAAAAGTATTTAAAAAAAAACCCTCAATGTTCATAATTAACAATGCACATATATGCATAAACTCTACTTAGGATATTTAAGAGAGCAAAACTGCATCACTCAAGAGATAACCAATGATACCAAAAACCAATTTCTAAGATTAAATTTTTATTTTTATTTTTTTTTAAAAAGGCCATAAGTGGTAAATAGCAAAGATCTACTCAAATCTATCCTAAATCTCTCTGAGTGCTGTCCATAACATCTTTATTACAGTTAATCAGAAATTAAAATGTAGAAACAATGACAGTCTGTTTATCAGAACCTAAGATGTGAGTTGTCAAATATTTGAATATATAACAGACTTCTCTTGTCATAAAGACACAGCCCCACAGTTCATTAGTGAAAGGTACCTGAAGATGAGGAGACAAAGTTATTACAGTGAGGACCGTGAAACCACAGTGGGATATCTAATGTACAATGTCAGTATAGGCTATCCAAGGAAACCCACCATTTGTAAGAAACAATGACACTTTAACACCACATTTAAAGCAATGTGAACTGCGACTCTGCATCGATGCCAAAAAAGACCAGCTGAAGTAATACACCAGTCCTCGGAAAGACCATTAACCAGCCATCACTGGAGAGTAATAAGGCATATGCCAGTGATTTCTCAAAGATTAGGGGGGGAAATGATGCAATCAACATGAAGCAACAAATCTGAATGTCTAATTTTTTTCCGAGGATTTTGTTCAACTCAAAAAAATAAAAAAATAAAAAAATAAATCAAGATTATGCCCAGACGTAGCTTACATTTCAATATTGGAAGGTGGTGTTCATCGAAGATGCTGCTTTGTTTAAAACAGAGTTTAATCCTTGTTTTAGAAACTTCTGTCTCAGTTTATCAACTGTCTGAGCAGTTGCTTTGCTATGTAAATTAATCTAACATCACAATGAAGCAGAAAAGTTCCACCGCTGTGTCTTGGTGTCGGTGAGGTCACGATTGGCAAGCTGGTGAAGTTGTGCCTCCTGTCTTCAGTAAGTTAGCTTACTGATGTGTTGGATACACTTTCACATCACAATGCACTTCTTCTCCTCTGGGGGAGCATTGCCATCAGCTTTCTCCATCTCCAAAATGATCCGCTTGAAAACCTCCACAGCAGTCTGCATCGCAAGAATTTTGCCATTAGAGTGTTAATGTTCTCAGAAATTAATGTGGACTCGCTAGCATTCAGAGTTAGCATTCAATAAGATATTTCTCACTACCTCGTTTTCCTTGGCTGAGGACTCCATGAATGCAGCACCCCAGGAATCAGCAAGTTTTTTTCCCTCCTCTGGCTTGATAACCCTGGAAGGAAAAAAAAAAACAAGCAAAAAAACAAACGAACAAAAATAAATACATAAATATTAGAATATTAAAAACAAAAAGGTGCCATTGGTACAGTTACCATTCTACTAAGATATATTTTTACACTTTCCGAAATCTGGATTACCTTTCCATATGGAGATCTTTTTTGTTCCCTACAAGAACAGTTGGGACCCTAAAAAGACAAAAGCCTGATTGTATTAAACATAACTTAAAGAGAAAAAAAAAAAAAAAGAAAAGAAAAGGGAACAAAAAGACAACATAGAAAATATTGAAATTTAAAGAACCAGCTAAACTTACTGAATCTTCCCAACCATGTCTAGCAGTTTATCATGTAGAACCTGCACAACTTCAAAACTGAACAGAAAGATATTTCAGCATGTGAGACACTGATCAGACAGTAGATTTAACATACATCTTATGTATCTATAATTTATCACGATAAACATTTTGTACAAAAAAAACCTAAAAAAAAAACAAAAAAAAAACTACAGCCTGGAAAATTATAATAAAGTGGATTTGATTGAAAAACACTTTATGACAGTAAGAAAAAAGAGAATATAACATGACTGCAAAAAATAAGGGTAAAAAAAAGACTACACTTGTGTTTTCTGATTAGTGTATTATCAGCTTCCCTCGGAGGCTATATCTGAAAATATGTCAAATCACAGTGTTGGTATGATTTTCTAGAAACATAAAGCATGGTAGTTGTAGTACAAAGAGTCTGGAAACCTGTGCTAGTGTATCCAAAATTAGTCCCAATCATCAACTCACCTCTTCATGGAAGTCACTGAATAGACAAGGACATAGCCATGGATGTCCATTGAGTGGGATTGTGGAAAAATTGAGTACTCATCCTACAGACAAGGGCAAATAAGACATCTGAGCACATGTTATGACATGGGCAAATTATCGACTGAAAACAAATGCTCGGCGTTAGTTTACATATTAACATAAACTACTTACTTGTCCAGCTGTATCAACTAGCTGAAGATTGAAGTCTTGACCATTCACACTGACCATTTTGTTAAAGGCTTTGTTAAAGGAAAGAAAGGTGAACTAGTTTTACAATTCGCTATATGCAATCAAACAGGAAAAAATGTCTTTGTTGTAACACTGTACCAAAAAAGAAAAAACTAATGGCAAACTTACTGTTTTCAATGGTGGGGTCATAGGAATCGACAAACTGCCCTTCCACAAACTGTATTGTAAGGGATGACTTTCCTGAGCGTTAAAAAATAAAATAAAAACATAAACAAACATTATGCAGTTAGTTACAATTATTCTGAGACATGATTTAAACATCTTGTGCTTGTTGTTGATTTCTTGATCGTTTAAGCCTTTATACTGTAGATAAGTAATTTTAACGCACTACAAATCCTACAAATTCTGTAACCTGGTCAGGAATTTAAGATGTATTGCCACAGATGTATTGCCACAGTAAATGTTTCACATAGTTATTTTAATGTCCAATTATAGTCCCCCTGTGGTATCTAGATAAGCTAACATGTTTTAAAAGTTAGGTAATGAAAGCAAAGGATGGCTGGCAAAAAGTGGAGGACTGTTCTTCTGATAGGCAATTGCCTCGAGTGCCAGTGTCCTGCAGGTTTTAGATATCACCCTTTGTCAACGTACCTGAATCAAATGATTAGTTTATTACCAGGCCTCTGGAGAACTTCAGCACATGTTGGGGAGGTAATTTAGCCATTTGAATCAGCTGTGTTGGATCAAGAACACATCTAAAACCTGCAGGACACCGGCACTTGAGACCTTGAGTTGCCTACCCCTGTAGACGTATCTGCTATACAACCATAAAATGCTGACATGTAGCATTCCTATGGGGTTATGTTCTGTTACAGCTATAAACGTTTTATGAGTATATACAAATTTTATGTAGGCATGTAAATGAATTTAGAATTATAATTTATCTAAGTAATGATGTGATAAAAGTTTTCACAGTGACAAAAAAACCCTGATATTTCTCTGTAAAACACCTGCACATATTATAGTACAGTTTCTGAATCAGAACTGTAGATTATTTAATTATGGACATACAGAAAGAGAAACGTTTTTAAGTGCTATTTCAAAAGAACACAGTTTTAAAGGAAGTACTGTACAAAGTCTTAAATCTTAAAGATACTAACAAGTAAGTTAAATTACATGTATATTTCTTTAAATACCAGAATTTTTACTTTTTAAAAAAAATTTCTAATTAGGTAATTAGGTTTAGTTTTCAGTTAGTGGGTTTGTTCATTTCAGTTTGGTTTTTATTATTTTAGTTTCATTTTTAGTTTCTGTGACAAATACTGATATTTCTCTGTAAAACACATGCACCTATTACTATACCGATGCTGATTCAAAACTGTAGTTGATTTATTTGTAGACTTTTAGAAAGAAACTCTCTTTCAAGAGTTTTGTTTTGTTTTTTTAAAACAACAGATTTTAAAAGGACATACTTTACACTCTCCTTTTTAATACAGACGCCGACACTTGTGTAAACAAAAAGTCACTAGGCCAGAACAACAAATTATGGCGCTTCATTGGTCACACAATGAGGTTTCATAATTTAAACTAATTTAAATAATACAATAAGAGGTTTATTCTTGTTGCAGATTGAGTTTCTTAAAATCTGGACGTTATGATTGACCTGCTAAGCTAGAAGTTTGGAGCACACATTACTTGGCACTCCACCAGGGTATCCCCGGCTAAGTTTATTTTCACCGGTCACCTTTCACCTAGAAACGTGTGGATACAACTGTACAGCAACACTGGTTGACTTGAAGGTGCTTTAGTAGTTAATGTAGAAGAGAAAAAAAGAGCCCTGAGAAACAAAGGTAAGCTAGCGTTACTGTTGTACTTCGGATACGCTCACAAGGAAAACAAAGCCAGGACGTTAGCCTGTTACCCAAGCTAGCTGTGCAAGAGCTCGAACCTGTACTCACCTACAGACCGGTAACCTATAACGGCGATCTTTCTGTATTTCGGTTGAGGCATTGTAGTGAAAAACGGTGTTGAGTAGGTCTTTGAAAAATGTAGTACACCACCTATATTTACTATCTAAGCAAACTTTTATCGCCACATTCGTCTCGCGTCACGTGACAACAACAAACTTTTTCGAGCCGCCGCTCGAGTTCTCCGCTGGGCCTCAAACTGGAACTGCAGAGTTTAGCTACCGTAAATACAGCTTATAGTCGTATAAAACTAAGCCCCTGCCTTCATCCAGTACATCATCGATTCTGGTGGGTATTCTGAAAGGATGTAACTCTCGTTCCAACCCAAAGTGGAAACGGGGAGGGGGGGAGGAAAAAAAAAAGCTGGTTCAACGCGGTCGCTGCTATCTGCAAGTCAAACTGACGGAAACTGTCATTGTGTAAGCACACCGTCGTAAAATCAGCCCACACGTCAGAGCGGCACGGGCCGTTTGCACAGCAGAGGTCACTCTTTGTACGTCCCAGCGTGTGCGTGACCACCATACTTACTTTTTTTTAGACTTTTCCAGACCGACCTTCAATGCACAGTACTCGGAGAAATGTCAGATAAAGCAGTGTTGATTTTCCAAGTTTCAGTGCAGACATGATTTTTTTAGACTTAGGGGGCATTCTACAATTGGGGGACAATTTACTTAAAAAATAATAATAAGCAATAAATCAAAGGTAAACGTTTTATGATATATATTATTTGTTGTGTGCTATGCAATTTTAAAGATATTGTGTGGAGAGAGATTTGTAAGTAATTTTGGACCCGCTGAAGTCTAAAAGAAATTACTGTATCTCTGGCAAATACATACTCAGGACTGTTTAATAATATTTCATATGTTTTTAATAAATGTTTGTAATGTTTGTTTTATATGTATAGTACCAGAGTTGCATATCTGTGCTAGTTTTAGCGTTTTCTTGGAAAAAGATGTCAGCTGCAGAATGTGATGTAGTGTGAAAGTCGAGAATGAATTTGGGTAACATGTTAAAATGACACTCAGAAAAGATTAAGGAAAAATAAAAAAATATGCCAAAGAGGACTGACTTTTGGTCTAGCCATGGTATTAGCACATGTCAACTCCTTTTTGTCATGTTGCTTACTTTTTTGTCTCTTCCTTTTCCAGGCCAAGTAGGTTTCAGGAAGTTGATTGCACACACACTGTGGGAAACAATTTGCAGAATATAATTGTTGTTCTTTAAAATATGTTGATGTTGAATAAATGGTTTAAAAAATATAAGGGACATATATGGATGAACAGAAATTGTGGATTTATATCTTATTTTAACTGTTATATTTGACATGGTTACCAAGAAGCTGGGATGAGAGAGGAGGAGTTATAGGTTTGGACTATTTAATTAGTTTTTAGGGAGGTGTTTTTTTTTTACTTTTTTTTAAAATTATTATTCTTAATTCAGTTTAGTTTCAGTTAGTTTCATAGCAGGTTTGACCATTTGAGTTTTTGTTGTTTGAAAATGTTCAGATTTTTTATTTATTTATTTATTTAGTTAGTCAGTTTCAGT
Source organism: Aulonocara sp. 'chitande type north' Nkhata Bay (assembly GCF_057382095.1). Lineage (NCBI taxonomy): Eukaryota > Metazoa > Chordata > Actinopteri > Cichliformes > Cichlidae > Aulonocara > Aulonocara sp. 'chitande type north' Nkhata Bay. The sequence continues at coordinate 23,214,748 of NC_141348.1, forward strand.
CTTTGTAATTATTGTTTGGAGGGCATATGTGAGACGCACGATTTAGGAAAACTAGTATAACGTTCAGTCTTGTAGAAATCCAAGGTCTCAATAAACACATCCACCAAAGTGTCATCATAAGGAAGATTGTTTCCACCACTAATTAATTTTTTTTCCTGTAAGTTGATCAGGCTATCTAACGTGAAAATTGGAGATAATAACTTGACATTTTTCACTTGCTTCTTTTTGTTGTCATTTTTCTTCAGTGGCAGAAACAAGCCTTAATATCACCACACATGTTGTAATAACAAATTTTACCAAACCAACAAATACTAAAACAACATTTCCTCTAAATGTTTTATTTCCTTTTGGTTTTTTCACAAAATAATTTCAGTTATTTTTAGTTTTTTAAATCTTTTTAAAATGCATTTCATCAGCTTATAATGTATTTATTCAAAATATGAATCTCAAAGATAACCGCTAAAGGATATCATTTTAATACACTGGAAAAAACCACACAATTTACCTTTTGTAAACACAGTAGAGTATGTGGCAGGAAGAGAAAAGTACCCAGCTCTGATCCACAGCAGTAGTGGGAAAAGTATTATGATTCCTTGCTGAGTACAATTATTTGTATATTGATGCAAAACACTTTTAAAAACAGTCTGATGGGAAGAGGAATCACTCATTGCTGGATCAGTGACTAAAACCTTTGCCCAGGTCTTTAAAACCTGTATGAGCACCACCGGGAAAATGTGCAAAAAAATTAGTGCTAGTGCCAGCTGCCACAAACATATATACTAAAACTGAAATAAAAAGAAACGTGTATTTAATTATTTATTTAGGCTGGGTTAAACAATGCCGCAGCGGAATACATTTATTTGAGTGACTTGTTTATATGTTCAGCTGAAGTCATAATCATGTTTAAAAAAAAACGTATTCTCTAACAGTGAAGATGCATACCTCACCATTTAGTTATTTCGTTTAAGACAAGACATACTGGGAATTGATCAGGAGCTGTAAAGAAATCTCTCTCCAGAAGAATGCAGTCCTAGGAACAGAAAGCATACTGCATAGAACCCACAGGCTTGGGATCTTAGCATCTGTTGTGTGTTAACACAATGCCATAATCTTCCCAGGAGTGGATGTGCTAGCAAATTCACGCCAAGGTCAAACCATGCAGTGCTCAGAAAAAATGCCAAAAAAAACCCCAAGACTCACATCTTGGACTCCATATTCCTCAGTTAGCATGTAAATGATAAAGTTCATGACAGTACAATTAGAAAATGACTGAACAAATATGACTTGTTTTTAAAGGGTTGCCATGAGAAACAATCTTCTCTCTTAAAAGAATATAGCAGCACAGCTAAGGTTTGCAAGGTTACTTTTGAAGAAACCATTAACAAAGAAATCTTGGGCTATTTGTAACTAAAAGTGGTTGTGTTGCTTTATGAGCCGGGTGATGGTTGTGCAGTTAACCAGAGCTCTGGGAAACGGGTAGCTGTTGCTGCGTTGGAGATGTAACCCGGAAATTATTTGAAGCTGGAGGTAAACCCTGCCAGGAAATGCTGCTGTCATAATCAAACAGATGAAAATACGGAATAAGCTCACTGAAACGGCCCTTACAGGGAAAGGTAATTTAGTAGTTACTGGACAACTGGGCAGCTTTAAAACTACTGCTTCTGTGGTGTTGTTTTATACAAGTCAGCTTTAAAGCTGCTAGGGGAGCAGGCCAACAGCTAGCGGGCAAGCTGTAGCATTGTGGCTGGCTGTGGGTGCCATAGCAACCGTTTAGGAAACACTGGCAGTAGTGGCTAGCTCGTTAGGCTAGCGTTGGTTTGTTATGCTAGCGTTAAACACGACGCCGAGGAGTGTCCAAGTCAGCCCTAGTTAATTATTGTCACAAGTCAGCGCTATCTACTCGCATCGCCGCGCATGTTACTTAATTCCAACTTTGCTCCGTGCTTTCTAGCAAGCTGTCGGTGATGGCACACCGCCGTAACGTTAAAGTGTTAAGTTTAGCTAACTTGGCCAACGGTAATTTCCATCACATGCAGTAGGCTAACGTTAGCCGCCAAGGCCGTAAACTTAGGTTACCTCAACGCCACCGTTATGTAAACGTTTGCACCGTTTTTTGTCGTTTATTGTCTCAATTTCCGATTTAATCTTTCTCATGTTAGATTAGCGCAACTTTAAGTCACTTTAGCAGCGTTGTCATCGCTCACCTCAATTGTTAGGGAGTCTTATCTGGGGTTGGTAAGGTTAGGTATGATGCTGAGATTAGCTGCTAGTTAATTATTTTTTTTGATTGATCTTATTCATAGCAACAGACACGGATTTGATTTGATTTTTTTAAATTGTTGTTGTTATAAATGAATGGCCGTTCTTGCGCCGCAACAACAAATTAACGATATTACGTCTTAGTTAGAAAATTAAATGTAAGCGTTTATTTAGTTTTTTATCCCTTTGTTAATTGAAAGGGGTGTAGTCTAACGTGCTGTTTACAATCTAAGCCACACCACAATTACTTGATTTCAGAAAATGTCACGTTCCGACCTCAACCTGCAATAATTCATGTTTAAAGAATTAAGCGATTGTAGACAAATGGTTAGGTTTGTGTGCGTGAAAGAGAATTTATGTTTGTCACAATTGTCATTTCAGTATTCAGTCTGAACTAGTATGGATGTTGATGACTGCAATGGACGGTCTTACATATCAGGTGCAGCTCTGATTTATTTAGTCACCCATATATACTTACCTTCTAAATTAGGCATGTTTTTTTTTTTTAAATGATATATCTTATTTTGGTTCTTTTCTTGGCAGCAGGTAGTGGAGACTCTTCATTGGAAAGAGAGTTTTCTGGAGCTCTTGGAGGTCCAACAGTGAGCACCCCAAACAGCAAGGAAAACTCTCCCAGTCGCTCCCTCAGTGGTCAGTGAGAACTTATAGCATCTTCATTAGTTCCATCTATATGAAGCTTTTTATTCTCTCAGTGTGATTGTCAAATTTTTATTTTCTAATCTAGATAAATATTTTTATAATCTTCTTCTCATAATCAGATTATGTTTATACATTAATAATATGAATTTTAAATTAACTTACTGGAGCAGCACTATTCACCCTACAGTGCTGGGGAAAGTATTTTACAGCATTGTGAACTACATCCCATGATTTCCCACTTACATGTTTAAGATCACCGAACAAAATTTAAATATAGTCCAAGCAAATACATTATATAACATATATAACTGCAATCAAGCATTTGTGATAACTAGCAGTGATTCTTTCACATTGCTGTGGAGGAATTTTGGCTCACACATCTTTGGAGAATTGTTTTCAAAATGTTTTGAAAACACTGTTGGGTTTTCAAACATAAATGACCTGTTTAAGCTCATGCCAAAGCATCTCAATCTGATTTAAGTCCGGATACTGACTAGGCCACTCCAAAATCTTTTTTTATTTTATTTTATTTTTTTTAATTTTTAGCCAGTCTGAAGTAGGCTTGCTGGTGTGTTTCCAATTATTGTTTTGCTGTATAACACAAATGCGCTTGTACTTCTGTAGCCAACTCCATTAAAGTGGAGTTGTATAGTGATGAAGACCCAGGTCGGAGTACTGAAGATGAGCGAGGAGAGCGGGTGGAGGAAGGAGGTCCAGAGCAAGGTTCTGAGGCTGTCACAAGCTATAGAGAGCTCACCAATTCTGAAACTATGCCAAGTGGAGCCACCAGACTGCCAAATGGAAAGCTCAAGTGTGACATCTGTGGAATGATCTGCATTGGGCCTAATGTGCTTATGGTGCACAAACGCAGCCACACAGGTGATCAGTCAGTTGAGTTTGGATAAATATAGAGATGGTATCTTTGCTTGTTATTAATGAAACTAGGTCAGATGAGGGGGGGGACGACATCTTGGAATTTTATAGAAAATCAGCATTGTATACAATTGATGTACTATATTGACTTAAAAAAAACCCTTTGAGGTATAGTTGCAACTAACTCAAATTTTTTGAAATATAAATTATGCTTAAGAGGTTGAGTTACCAAGTTTAAGTTTTCTACAGGTGAGCGACCATTTCAGTGTAATCAGTGTGGCGCGTCCTTCACTCAAAAGGGAAACCTACTCCGCCACATCAAGCTGCACTCAGGGGAGAAGCCCTTTAAATGTCCCTTCTGCAGCTATGCCTGTCGAAGACGGGATGCACTTACCGGCCATCTTCGCACTCATGCAGGTAGGACAGATTCAAGCCCGGTAGGTGTTTGTGTGTTGTTTGCTTCAGTTTTGTTTTTTCCATTGTAGTGTACAATAACAGTGAAAATGCTGTATTTCCACTTGTTTTACCAGTGTCTTCTCCAACTGTTGGGAAGCCGTATAAGTGCAGCTATTGTGGCCGTAGTTACAAGCAGCAAAGCACTCTGGAGGAGCACCGTGAGCGCTGTCATAGCTATTTACAGAGTCTGGATTTCCAGCAGCCAACCAGTGCACCAAATTCAGGTATGTGTTCATAGATATAACTTGCACAGTATGGTGTTAAAGAAATACCAGCCTCCTAAAGGGAGTGTAGTAGCATCTAATGTAGACATGTAGTTTGCCAGCTTAGCAAGTTAACGCTTAGAACCCACTTTATCCAAACCGGAATTTAGGCAAACACAAATAGAAAATCCTAAAATAAAAGTAATAATAGTTTGTTTATACTCTGTACAGGAGAGGAAATGAGAGAGCTAGAGTTTATACCAGATCCTCTACTGCAGCCATCCTCAGACAAGATGGCATTTATCGATCGGCTCGCCAACAGCATCACCAAACGCAAGAGATCCACGCCACAAAAATTTGTAGGTGAGCATTTGGTCTCAGTGTGGACGGTTTCAGGAAACTCAGAAAGCAATAATCATTACTTGAATTGGAATACAGCATGAAGTAAGACAGAAATCTTTTGTTGTGCTTATATTACCAGCCACTATAATTTTAGATATCCAATTAGCACACAGTATTTATTTGGTTAGGAAAGGTCTGAAAGCTGCTCTCAGTATAGCAATCTAACTGAAAAAAGAAACACACAAAGAAAAAACTAAGTTTTGAGCATCTTGTAAAATTAGGAAAATAACCAGCATCATCGTAAAATAGAGAATGTATCCAAAATGCTGACTGTCATTGTACTGTATTATAAAGTCATATCTTTCTGTGTTGCAGGGCAGAAGCACATACGCCTCAACCTTGCAGATACACCTTACAAGCTCACTGCTAGTTTGGATAAAGATGGAGACATGCACCCAGTGGACCTTGATGCCCCACACTTTACTGGTCTGGGAGGAGAATATGTAGGTGTTGCAGGTACTGGAAGAGGAGGGGTATCAGACACACTCAGATCCTTGCACCTTCCCACCAGTCACTCTTCAAGTTTATCAGAACTCAGGCCGATTCACAGCTTCAGTCATGCTCCTGTTCCCCTTGGGCCAAGGTTAGATTGCACAGGGGCAGGAGCTGGCCTGGGAGCTGTGGGTGTTGGGAGCAGGGAGGCAGCAGAGGGTCACGAAGACCTGCCTCCGGGTCGAAATCACGCCCCTTCTCCTAGCAATGGCTGCCAGGATTCTACGGACACAGAAAGCATGGCAGATGAGCCTTACAACAGCTGTGCTCCGACTCCGACTTTGTACAGTAACAACGGCCATCACCTCCTCCACTCTAACAACCATAACCCAGCACCTCCACCCATCGCACACCACAGGAGTCGGGGCAGACACAGCCCCAGTCATGCCAAAGACCGGGAGATGAAAAGAGAGGATGGAGGCCATTCTGCTCTCCCTCCTCCCACACATGCTCCAACACCGAGCTCACCTACGGCACCCTCTTCTACCTCCAAGGAGACTTTTCGGGTTGTAGACGGGGAGGGGCGAGCTGTACGCTCTTTCCGCTGCGAGCACTGCCGCGTGCTTTTCCTGGACCATGTTATGTTTACAATCCACATGGGTTGCCATGGTTTTCGGCAGCCTTTTGAGTGCAACATCTGTGGCCATCGCAGCCAGGATCGCTATGAATTTTCTTCGCACATTGTCCGTGGAGAGCACATCTTTGACTGAGAATAAAAGGACAGCCTGCTGCCCTTAGTTTTTTTTAAATTTTTTTATTTTACACTGAGAATGGGAACTGGTTGAGTTTGGTCTGCACAAAAGCGAAAGGCATCTGTGATGATGTGAAACTGATGTTCCTAACGACACCGACACAGTTGGCATTAGTGGAAAGCTCGTGTATATGTTTAAAGAATTAGAGTAGTAGTTGCTTTCTGTCCACTTTTAACAAGAAATCTATATTAAATTATTAAAGTAGATGAAGAGCCAACACTTTTTCATCCACAGATGTGCCTTGCTCTAAAATTCTGAATTTTAGCTCTGCTGCACACATTATTGTAGACAAATCTGACTTTTGTTGCTGAAATCTTTCACCCCTTGCACAATTTAGCAGAGATGAAAGAAAATGCTAAATATAAACTTTGTAGGCTTGCAATCCCTACAGAATTTTTTTGACACCTTCTAAAAGCACTTTTTCCAATTAAGTGATTCTCAAACAGACTTTAGGTTCGGCCAGGTTTTTTCCTAGCCCGGGGTTGATTCTGTACAAGTTTTATAATGCAAAGTAAAGTGCAGACCAAACTTAAAAACCAAGTCCAAGTCATGTAGACTTTAATGTTTGAGGGTTTGTCATTGGAATAGAAATGCACTTTGGTTTCAGTGTGAATGGAGTGAACAGAGTGTGTGTGTGTGTGTGTGTGTGTGTGTGTCTGAGAGAAAGGAAAGCTGCAAGATTGTGTGTGATTGTTTTTGAAAGTAAATTTAAAACGTAAAATGGAAAATGAAGGCCTTTATTCCTGTGAGTGAATGCCGTGTTGGAAGTGTATGAATTGTTTTCCTTTTCTATAACTGCTTTTGTTGCACTGATACCTGCCAGAATACAATGACTATATTAAACTATTTTATAGAATACATTAATGACCTGCACATTTCTCTGAAAATGTGAGGGAAAAACAGGTGGAATGTTTTTCTCACTAGGAACAGGATTCGAGCATCACTGCCACAACTTGAGAGATTACCGAAGGAGGTTAAGGTGTTCATTTTCTCCCCGTACAAAAACTCCTTCATACGGCAAACCAACAATAATAATCAACAAATCTGCTTATGCTGTATTTAAACATGATTTTGGTGTTGCGTCATTGTCCCGTGCCTTTCTACACGTTTCTGACCAGACTGAAGGATGTGAGATATAAAATCATTTCTGTCTTGTAGTTGACTGTAGCTTTTTAATCTATCTAACAGAAGTCTGGCTCCCCCCACCACCCCCAACAGTTTTATCAGCAAAGATCAATTCTGATGCCTGAGCAATGTTGATGATGATGAAATGTGCATGGCTTTTGAAACATGCTGCTATGACATGGGTGTGCAGTAAATCAGTAGCACTTCACTACCGTCCTCATGGGTTAGAAACAAAGACTTTTATTTACATTTTTTTCCTGTTAGGACATTTTAAACCAGTCGCTTGAGTTACAATAGAACGAAATGGGAGTCTTTCATATCGCTTGGGATATATATATATATATATATATATATATATATATATATATATATATATATATATATATATATATATATATATATAAAAACAAGGGGAAAAAAAAAAAATCCTGTCTTGGTCATTTGTGTGGAAATGAAATGTGAAGAGAAATGTGTCAGCTTTTGGTTCTATTTATTTTCATGTTAAAACAGCAGAGATGGTTGTTGTAATCTCTGTGAGTAATTAGTTTAACACAAGCACAATACGTTTACTGTTGAGAAGGATGCTTTGAATTCTAAATTGAAGACTTGTGCACAAAAATTAAAACTTAATTGATGTTGACTGTAGCTAGGGTTTCTTTTCACATCCTCAACAACAACAAAGATCAATCTGGGACATGGTGACAGATTTACCAAAGATACACAGATATTTGCAGAGAAGACTGGAAAAACAGTGACTCTAGTCAAATTCATCAAGTAACTTGATCCCATCAGTTTTTTTTTTTAAGTTCAGACAGTGTCTTATTGAGTAAAGTTTCCCTTGTAGTTATAACTGGTATTTCCTATTTTCATAATAGATGCCCAAGAAATATTACTTCCTGTAGAACCTTCACAGTCAGATCTAAGCATATTTTGGGTCATGTCAGTGTTTGAGAATACTGAACTTTATCTTGACTTATATTTAAACAGCTTTCTGGATGTTTTGTTCTACAAAGAGAAATAAAATAGTAATCATTTTTAAACTGTTTTTAAGATCAGCAGTACCGTGGTTCTCTATAAGCACCAAATAATTTCCCCAATGCTGAGCCAAAGAACCACTGTTTCCTACTGTTAAGCACTTTTCCCTACTACAGTGGCAAAAAAATGAAAACATAAAGTAAATAATATTTGTACATAAAGTATAAGTTACAAGAAAACCTCAAGGTGTTCTTGTTCTTTTAATAATGCTGTTATTAAAGCCTTGATATATTCAAATTTTTTTCTCTTTGCAGAAGATCTTTGAAAATACATGACATAATGTTCAGCTTGTTTCATTTGATGGTGGATTAATTGTTACAAGTGGATCTACATTTGTTTGGTTATTGTTTCAGTCCTTTATTGTCAAAGTGCAGTAAGGTGATCTGGTTGCCACTCTAGTAACACAACCTAAACACATTTTAAATTTTTGTTTCTCATCAGGTTACGGTACTTTAATATTCTAATCATCTTGCCTTAATTTGTGAGCAGACTGTTAAATTAAGTTGGGACTGACGTTAGTTTGCAAATCAGAATCTGAAAGTTTCTTGGGAGTCTAAAAATCTACAAAACATTTGCAGTAACACCAAAGCTAGCAGTGTCACTTCATATCATCTTACACTGTGTATATTCTCATTTAGGCCCACGTGACTTTTCTCCAGTTGGTGTGACGTGCGTGAATTGGGTTGTTGCTGCTGTGCCTTCCGCTGGAGGTCTTAAATGTGTTTTATGTCTAAACGGTTCAAATTTATTTTCAGTGTGAAACTTTATGCTGTGTTAGTGCAAGAGGCTCCATGTTTTGAGTATACCTCAACCCACCACTCAGTGACCCTGCCCAAAACTAGTCTTTTTTTTTTTTTTTTTTTTACCAACAATCCATTAAATACTAATTCATCAAAAGGACTTGGGTAATGCTACTTAGGAGCCAAAGAAAAATACTGAAATAACTTAATATTTGATGTATCCAGTTTTGTTGACCTTCAGTGAAATATTGTACAAAAACATTCAAAGTAAAAAGGTTTTACTCTATTCAATGGTTCAGTTCTTTGACAGAATTTGGATATTTAATTAACAAGTTCTGCATTATTAGTGGAGCAAATTCACCATTAATTCATGTGTGCTACAATGGTAATGTGCTTTTAAACCTGATGCATGTGGTACCAATGCTGTTTGCTCCTCAGCTTACACCCAGCCACCTTTGTTTTAATCTTAAAGACAACCAAATAAACAGTCTACTCCAGTTTTAGCCTATACTTACAAAAATAAACTCCAGCTTTGTGGTATTCCGTGTTTTTAAACTTTCCTTGTTGCACTTTGTTCTTTTCAGTTTTTCTAACCTGCATTTCCCTGCTCTCCAAGTGGTCTGATATCGCTTTAAGTAACCGCAGAGCGTTTTTAAATGTATCATATGTAATTTTGCATTTGCATAATTTGATCTTAAGCTACTGTTAGTTTTGTACTGTAAAAAAAGTTATTCCAAATAAAATATTTGAGCAGTTTGTCTTTCCTATGAGTAAACATCGTTCAATTAATGAGCTTCACACGTTCATGTTTTTGTGAAGATTTCTCCATTTATTTGTCAGGTTTACAGCATTTTCAATTTCTGCTTTACACGGGCTTCGGAGGAGCTCTTGGTGCACCAGCCTGTAAAAGAGAAACATTCTTAGATTAAACAGGTGTAACCACGGATGGAACTTTGCCCAAGTTATACTTTTGTGTTCCTGTTATTAGTAATGAGATTATCTACCTAATTAAGGTGCTATACAAAAATAATTCTAAACACTTAATGGAGCTACACAACAGGAGGTAAGAACTGTGTTTAAATAGTACTTACAGCAGGCCTAAACCTGGGTGGTGGGGTGCGGTCTTTCCTGGCCTCACAGGAGCGGTTCCTCACCACCTTGCTGTGGATGGCACAGCTGACACAGTAGTGCAGCTTCACATAGAGCTTGGGCAGAATATATGCTGCAGAGTGGACAAAGGTACAGATGAGTCAAATCATCGGGATGAAAAGGGGGTTTTATGAAATTAAGTACAATACAATACACTCACAGTCGAAGACGCTGGCCTCTGAGATGTCTCTCACGGCTGCCGCCTCCACGATATTCCTGATCACAAACTTCTTGATGGCCTTGTCCTTGGGGACACAACGGGCACAGTTGGTGCAGCGAATGGGCTGCACATGCCCACGGCCCTTCTTAGCACGACCGTTGTTCCTCCTCTTCTTGGTCTGCCAAAATACATTAAGGGTTACCAATGACAAAGTAAACCTGAGTAAAATGTTAAAACAGAACTACATTAGGCAGTCTCAAAAATTCAGCTGTGTTAAGGTGGAAACAATTAACAATCACAAGAATATATCTGCTTTCCCCTTGAAATCCCACATCAGCACTGGTTTCAAAACCTTTTCACCACCACCCAGCCACACCAGTTATTAACACTGGCCACAAAGCAGTCGCTTCAAACTGACGGTCTAGTTTACTATAACGTCTCAACGTTAGTGGGAATCAGAATACTTTATTGATCCCTGGGGGAAATTATTTTTTTGTTACAGTGCTCCATTATAAACCAAGGGAATTATAAACCATCAGTTTAAGGGAACCCCTTAAACTGATGCACGTGCAATCTAGTTCCACATACACGTATGAACTAATGCCATCAATCATTATTGAGTTTTGTACAATCATCTATCACTCTTACACGGTATGACTGACTCAAGTCACGGTTGGGGCTTACTGAAAAACACATTTTTAACCATGAACTGTTATATTTTATCGGTTGCTTTGTCAATCGCTGTGATGTGGCTTTTCTTTTTAGCCGCATCTCTTAGCTATGTTACAGCCCAAACCTGCACCGTCGTTATCCTTTGCTAGCACACGGAACACATGCACAAAATGGCTAGCGTGCTAACGGCTAGCATTAGGCCCAAACTCATTTTTAATCGTCCAGGATGAGAGTTAATATCAATTCTCAGTTTTGTGACTTACACGTGGGATTAAAATACCCAAAGAAATGTAATTATGTGCCACTAGTCGACTAAAACATAGGTTTATTCTGTTTTCATGATTCGGCCATCAGTGAAACACACTCACCATGTTGCACGGGAAGCTGGAAAGAGGACCGGAAGAGGTTGCACCGTGAGAAGTAGTGCGGATGCTCCGCCCTCTAAATGTTACGAACAAAACGACAAAGTTCATTGATGTCTTGCTTTACTTTTCAATATTTGCAAAAGAAATGTGGCTATTGTGCACTAGGCTGAAACAAAAGCAAAAATATTGATTTTTTTATGGGAAATAACAAAAACAACAACATTAAATTCGCGGAGGGATATCAAAACGCGCTTAAAACTCCACGCGTCTCCCGAGTGAGCGGAGTTAACAGTTAAGGCAATGCTGGAACGGCAAAGGCGGTGTCATCGGCCTAACCGGTTATTAAAACAAGCTCACCTGCGACTAAAGCCCGTTAAAAACTGGATTTGTCTAGCTAAACAACAGGTTCTAATTGTTATTGAAATGAGAGTCAAATAAATTAATCACATTATCTCTCTATATATATACATATGTATGAATATATAAAACTTGGGGTTCACAGCAAAATGGCCTTTAAGTTCACTATATAAATATCAGTATGGATAATAACACCAGTACCTGAAGATATTTTCTTAATCTGACAGCAGAATTGTATTAAATTACTATATTACATCATCATTATTATTATATTGTATTGTATTATTATACTGGCACACTCTTTCTTTTCCAGGAAACAGTGTTTAACTAGACCAAAATTGGCTGTGTAGTTGCAATAAAGCTACAAGACATTATGAGTCACTGTGCTTAAAGGACAGTGTAGTGCTCAAAAGAAAAGCAGGTGAAATGCTGATAATACCACATTAGAATAATTTTTCATGACTGTATTCTGATTAAGGTCCACATGACTCTTTTTACAACTTGATCTTGGGGTTTCATGCGAGTTATCTTCAAAAAGGAAAAATGGTCCAATTTATTTATGGACTTATTAGGTGATGATCAGTACCGCAGAGAATATCTCTTAGTGGCACACCACAATTTGGCTTTTAATTAATGTGTCTTTAAACATAAGCCTATTCAGTGGACATCTTTCAAAGCTTCCTGTCCTTTCTCTGTACACGAATGAGCAGGTCCTTACAAAAGAGAGTCTTTAAAATATTTTCAAACAAAAGGCCCAAATAAAAAAAGGTGGTTTAAACTCGCTGTTGTTACATGAGGATGTGAAGCAGGTGCTTCTAAACAGTCCCTTTATGCTTCTTCTGGTGAAATAACTTTTAACAAATGAGGGTTTTTTTTGTAATAAATAAACATCTAAAAGTCTGCTGTTCCATTGGTTTACAGCTTACCAGTTGCCCAAATTAGTATTGCTATAAAGTAAATGTGATCTTTCTTTTCAGTGACTGAACTGTAGGAAATTTATCAGGATTATGACAGCCAACTCCCTGGATGATGATATGATGTGTGTCTGGACACATCCCACTAGATACTAATATTTGACCTGTGAGTCTTTGCTGTTGAACTTCAAAATTAAAATACCTTTCTTATTAATCCTACCCACACACTCCACTTTTCTATGTCACTGTATTTGCTGTTCTCTGCTCTCTCAATTGCTCCCAAGATGATTTCCACCTGTCAGATCAATGCAGGACAGTGCTTCTGTATGTATGTTTGAAGCTGGCATGCTGCATGGACTAAATATACATTTGATTTGAGATCTGAATACAGTGTGAGCCTAACCTCCTAGAAAGAGCCTGTTCAGATACAAGCACTGTCAGTTTCAGGTTCTTCACCTGCAATTTTCTGTTTGTCCTGAGAGGACACTTAGCACATAACAGCCTTTAAAGTCTTGGCATACTACCAATGGACAAGGACCTACTCTAAATCCATCTCATCTCAATTCAACACAAACATAAAGAACAAGTTCAATTAAAAAAACATTTATTTAAATAGTTCAGTGATTTGTCCTTATTTCTTCTTGATCTTCTTATCCTTGGCCTTCTTTTTGCTAGCCTTCTGGGCACTGGCCTTTTTGTAGAGGTAAAGTCCCACCAAGCCCAGCAGAGTGGGCACCAGGGCCAAACACACCAGGGGGAACACATCGTTGACCATCCTCTGCCACTGCGTCTGCTGCGAGAGTGAAATCACCTCCACCTCGAACTCCAGAGCAGCATTACCTAGGACAGATCCATATCACAGTCACTATTCTGCAAAAAGCTCTTAAAGGTTATATCTATTGTTTATGATTATATGTTACATGAGTCAGAAAATAAAGGGGAAAAACATATAAAAGTTAACTGGAGAAACAAAAACAATGTAATGAAATGCTTCCACGCAACGCAGTGCCTCTCTGCATATATTTTCAGAAATTAACTCGGAAGAATCAAATCAGGACACATCAGAAGATATCGTTTCCCCCATGTAGCAGAAAGGCTTAGACAGGGGGGTGCAGCTCATCCTGAGGGCATGATCAGACTCTCTCAGGCAAGGCAAGTTTATTTGTATAGCACAATTCAACAACAAGGTGATTCAAAGTGCTTTACAGAGACATTAAAAAACAAAAACAAATAAAAAGCATGATTTAAAATAGATTTTTTTTAAAAAACAGTCAGTAAAATCAGAACAGTAGATAAAATCAGTAGTTAAAATGTAAGTTTTGAAATTTAAGCTTAAACGTGTGGATTCGGTGTTTTATTCAAATGCAGCTGAGAACAGGTGAGTCTTCAACCTGGATTTAAATAAACTGACTGTTTCAGCTGATCTGAGGCTTTCTGGGAGTTTGTTCCAGATATAAGGAGCATAAAAGCTGAATGCAGCTTCTCCGTGTCTGGTTCTGACTCTGGGAACTGATAAAAAACCGGATCCAGATGACCTGAGGGATCTGGAAGGTTCATACTGGGTCAGGAGGTCACTGATGTATTTTGGTCCTAAACCATTCAGAGCTTTATAGGCCAGCATCAGAACTTTAAAGTCTATCCTCTGACGGACAGGCAGCCAGTGTAAAGACCTCAGAGCTGGACTGATGTGGTCCACTTTTTTGGTCTTAGTGAGGACTCGAGCAGCAGAGTTCTAAATGAGCTGTAGTTGTCTGACTGATTTTTTAGGTAGACCTGTAAAGATGCTGTTACAGTAATCAAGCCTACTAAAGATGAATGCATGGACTAGTTTTTCCAGGTCCTGTTGAGACATCAGATCTTTTATCCTTGATATATTCTTGAGGTGATAGTAAGCTGAAAGAAAAGCCACGAGTGATCGCCTTTATCTTATGGTAAAACACTTCTACTGATGATGAAGGCCTTCAGTTACTAAACCTCACTGAAACAGACCACTGATGGTCAGTTCATGAGTGACCTTAGAACTGAAGAAGCTTCTCGGATGAGAGGTGAAACGTCTTCAAGTAACTTAAAGAAGTCCAGATGCTTTTCTTTGCAAGCTCCTTTGACTTCATGAGTTATGGCATTCACAAATTTAGCTGCCCAACAGTGTGACGACTATACCCCATCAGCCTATTATGGCTGATGGGTAATAAAAGTACATCTTAGAAACCTGGTATTCAGATGTGTGGTGGAACAGCAGCTTACTAAGATGCCTCCTATACTTTTTTTCCTTTAATTTGTCAAGTGTTTATCTACATATATTTTACTGGACAAATGATCTCTTTTTATGGTGTTTTGATGATGGTGCCAGAGAGTGTGGGCACGTCGCTGCAGAAATGTGATTCCTGTAAATCATTAATTCTTTAACCAAACTTTGTATGACCTGTCATCTTGTCGTCATAACTATGTATAAACTTTTAAATACGGGTCGGTATATATTTAATGTTTAAATACTGTATTTTGTATTTATATTTCTGTCAGAAGTTTTTGCATCACGTGAGGGAGTATTGTCTTAATTTTGTTATGCTTGCATAATTATAATAAAGACTCTTGAATCTCCGTCATGGAAACAGTTGCTTTTGCTGTTTTTGTCGTTCATCTGTCATCCACTCAGCATTTTTTTTAACAGATCACCTAAAGCTGTAGTCCTGGAACAGACTTCGCTGGATTTGACACCCATAGGGTTTTCCAAATTTGCCTTTATATTATATATACATATGGAAATATGATATTGATTTTATATTTGTCACGCTGCCATGTGCTGTAGGATATTTCTAGTCTAGTACCTGGAATTGTTGGAGGGTAACCTTTCTTTCCATATGCGAGGTGAGAGGGAATAGTGGCTTTGATTTTCTGCCTGAATGAGAGAACAGAAACATACAGGAAGCATTCCTCAGATTCACTTCAAAACTATCCACTTTGGTATTTCTGATTTGTGACGGCATGCATCGTGAATTAACTGGTTTGCTATTCACTTACCCTTCACAGATGCCAATCAAGCTTTGCTCCAGACCTGATATGAAATTTGTACAGAGACATTCGATCAGTATAAAAAGCACGCCCACCACTAATTATGTAATATAAGCTAATCAGTCTGACAGAGCTGCTCTTAAGGATTGTCATTCGATAACTTACCAGCGATGACTGTCCTCTTCCCCAGCTCGACAACAAGAGGATCCCGGGATAGAGATGTGTCAATCACCTTTCCATCCATCAGTTTACCCTGAAAACATTCAACAGGAAGAGTGAGGTGGTGCCGAGAATTTTTAAAAAATGCTGAGAGATTTCAGTGGGTGCATATTTTACAGAGGCAGGTTTGAGCTTAAAGAAGCGTGAAACACTGTCTTTTTAACCACAAAACACATTTATTGCTTTAAAGATAAATACAAGAAGTCATTCAATACATATATATATATATATATATATATATATATATATATATATATATATATATATATATATATATATATATTGCCCGTAGTGCTGCAAGATGCTAGCAGGCAAGGCATACATGGAACGCCATAACCAAGTGGCCGGCATAGTGTACAGGAACATCTGTGCCGAGTATAACCTGGAAGTCCCGAGGTCAAAATGGGAGATGCCCCCAAGGGTGGTGGAGAATGACCGAGCTAAGATCCTGTGGGACTTCCAGATACAGACGGACAAAATGGTGGTGGCTAACCAACCGGACATAGTGGTGGTAGACAAACAGAAGAAGACGGCCGTAGTGATCGATGTAGCGGTTCCGAATGACAGCAATATCAGGAAGAAGGAACACGAGAAGCTGGAGAAATACCAAGGGCTCAGAGAAGAGCTCGAGAGGATGTGGAGGGTGAAGGTAACGGTGGTCCCCGTGGTAATCGGAGCACTAGGTGCGGTGACTCCCAAGCTAGGCGAGTGGCTCCAGCAGATCCCGGGAATAACATCGGAGATCTCTGTCCAGAAGAGCGCAGTCCTGGGAACAGCTAAGATACTGCGCAGGACCCTCAAGGTCCCAGGCCTCTGGTAGAGGACCCGAGCTTGAAGGATAAACCGCCCGCAGGGGCGTGCTGGGTGTTATATATATATATATATAAAAAAAAACACCCAGCACGCCCCTGCGGGCGGTTTATCCTTCAAGCTCGGGTCCTCTACCAGAGGCCTGGGAGCTTGAGGGTCCTGCGCAGTATCTTAGCTGTTCCCAGGACTGCGCTCTTCTGGACAGAGATCTCCGATGTTGTTCCCGGGATCTGCTGGAGCCACTCGCCTATCTTGGGAGTCACCGCACCTAGTGCTCCGATTACCACCGATTGGAATGCTACTACGCAAGTAACCCCGGCGGAAGGGGCTACATGAATAGGATATATATATATATATATATATATATATATATATATATATATATATATATATATGTATGTGTGTGTGTGTGTGTGTGTGTGTGTGAGAGAGTTATTGATGCAATAAGAAGACAGACTCACTTGGTGAGTTTCTCAGATGTGGATTAAGTCTATGCCAACCCTGAAAAGATTAGTAATTAACTTCTCTATTGCAAAAAGTTCTTCGTCTAGGACTCGTCTTAATCCATGTCTGGGAAAATAAGCCACAGTGCTTACACCTTAAAGGAAGGTCCTGACAGTTTTGTAATTCACTGTCTTGCTAAGAGTTAGATGAAAAGACTGATTGCCAGGCATGTCTGTGGTTGGATTACCTTGGCACTAAGACGGGAACCAGGAGGGAGCTAACGGAACAAAATCTGCCTTCCAGCTTTCTACACATCCACAACACATCACTTACAGATGTTAGAAACAAATTTTGTTACTTGTGACAAAACAAACTAGCTCTTATTTCTGTTTTCAGCTAAGCAAAGCTACTGTAGCTCCAGTTGGTTATCTAATAAATATATAAAGCTTTTATGCAACTTTCTGCAAAAAAAAAATTCACCATATATCAGTTTTTATAATATAAATGTTGGTAAACGACCCTGCGACAGACTGGCGACCTGTCCAGGGTGTACCCCGCCTTTCGCCCTATGACAGCTGGGATAGGCTCCAGCGCCCCCCGCGACCCTGAAAAGGATAAGCGGAAGCGAATGGATGGATGGATGGATGTTGGTAAACGAATGACCAAATATGAGTCAGACATGAGCAAAATATTTCCCTGCAGCAGATTCTTTGAACACACTTTCATTTAAGCAATCCTGTGCCATCTGTGTCACTTGAGTCCACAAAGAGCTAAATCATGAAGCGTTAATTAACAATTAAAAAGCACTCAGAGTCTAATCGAACCCTTAATGAATGTCTTTTTAACACCAGGTGAACTAGAGAGGTGCAAAAACAAAATGTAAGTTTAAAGATTCATAATAAATAAACATGTTTTTCATTTGCCTAAACTGAGTAACCAGGGTGTAACAGCGTAGCAAATGTTTTATTCTCTATTCAAACTGTCTAATTTCTTGTTGTATACAGTTTTATTTTTATGGGTATAACAGTGATGCTTACAGTTTTCTAGTTTTTTGTCTTTTTCGACGTTTGTTGTGAGTTGTTGCCACCTTTGAAGCACAAGATTTTTTTTTGTATTTGTATTTTTTATTATCTGTTCATCCATTTCTTCCACTTATCTAATTCAAGATGGCAGGGAGGGCTGAACGCACCTTGGATAGGTTGGCAGTCTATCACAGAGCTAATACAGAGAGACAGATGACCATTCACATTCACACCGAGGGGCCAGTTTAAAGTCACCACTTGACCAACTGCTGCCGTAAGATGGACCCGTGTTGGAGGAGCAGAGGACAGTGATCTCAGAGATAGAAGTAATGGGATTTTGATAAACTGACACAAAGTCAAGACCATGTAAGGTTTGTTGCAGCCATGTGTCCCACTGCGGATATTATGCATCAGCACTGGTAGCACTAATTAACACGTTTGCCTGTGGACTGTGGGAAGTTTGAGTACACAGAGAGAAAATGCAAATGCCACACACACTGGATGTGAACCCAGAATTCCCTGTGAGGCATCAGCAAACTAACTAATTTTTATATTAATTATTACTCCAGGTGAAAAAAAGAATTGCAGCAGTTAAATTTGGACTTCTGGGTTGTAATGGCAAAATTATGTACTTTAAAAAGCCAATTTTACATAGTTTTTAGCCACTTGAAATCTATATAATTAATCAGTAAGTTTCTATATTCAGGTTGAGTGGCAAAACTACGAGCTGTGGTCTTGGTACTGCTACTGCTGACGTGTTGCACCGCCCCATCGTTACACAGTAAAATCAGAGTGGATCTCCACATAAAACCACATTTAAAGCACACAGTGAAGCACTGGCTGACGATCAGAGCCGTTCAGTCGCGGCAAAGCCTTTGTTTTATTCACATGTGTACGAAAATGCACAAACACAGCGCAGGTCCACATGGTTCACGCACACGGTGCCACATAGACAAGAACCGCGCACGCACTCAGCTTCTCTCCTCGCAAATCTCAGTGAAGCGATACACATCAGCAGCCGTGGACTCACCGTGTAGTGGATCTGCAGCGTGTCTCCCATTCTGGAAAGCATGGAGCAAGTTTCGGGTTTCACCTTTGGTCAGAAGAGTTAGCTGTTAATACTCATGCATCTTTGTGGCTGCAGTTGTGTTAGAGCTGCTGCTATTGCATTGTAATACTCACCAAGGTCTCCACCTGCAGCTCCTCGGGGGCGTCATCGTGGTCTACCTGCGCGAGTCCACAGGTGAAGACTGCGAGAAGGAGCAGAAAGACGCCCGTCCTCATTGTGAACTTCTGGGAAAGAGATGCCATCCGACAACAACAACTTCCGTGTAGGAGTCTTCTCCACTCATCAGCAGAGCGAAAGAGAGTGAGAGAGCCGTGCCCGTCGACCTCTGCGTCCAAAGTGGCTCAGCGCCAGGTAATGCTGATGTGTTGTAACACTGTAGCGATAAGCCCTAATAGCTGCTGGACGCCGTCCCAACACCTGGGTCCTCCAAAAGAGCCCGCCTCAAACATTCCGCATGCATCCCATCAGGCTGCCGTGGGTGTCAAGCGGAAACTCTGCAGAGGCGCTGGGGGGCGGTGCTGCGCAGCTTCTGCAGGCTCTCCTCCTTCACTGTGTGGCTGCTCCATGCTGGAGAAAGTCGGCGTGCTGAGGAGCAAACACCCCTCCGCTACAGACGCCACGTCTCCCTATGCCCTCCGGTTTAGACTGCAGGAAACGTAAAGGTGATGGGTAGTACCCAGCTTTAGTCCGGAAGTGATGTAAAATAATGTATCGTATTAGAAATATTCTAGAAAGTCTTTGTTTTGTTGTTTTTCTGAAGAACAGCATTATATTTGATTTCTCAACCAATGGTCAACTGATCATCAGTTTTCTTTTTTTCTAAGATGCCCCGCTCTTAAAGGTACAGTAAGTAATTTTTAGGTTATTTAATAGAAAAGCAATCAATGTTGTAGTCATAAACACACACTGATGTGTGTAATTACGTCTTCCAGCAAATTGAAATTACACATGGGAGCGGGAACTAGGTTGTGAAAGCCGCCATGTTGCTTTGCCATCTTGAATACAAGATGGACATCCATGTTCTGCTTAATGTTTTATATATGTGGCTAAAGACCGGCCATGTACTAGTTCATTCTGTTCATCTGGACGTAGCGTTTTTAGTGGGAGAAGAAGTGTTAGGTCATTCATCCAAGTGACTCCTTCAGTATCAGCTGACTGCACATTTCCCCAACCTTATAAACAATACATTTACATATTGAATGAAACTAGCAACACTAACGAACAATGGGCTGTGAAGTCAGTTTCTTGATCAATAATATCCATATTGTCATGACCATTGCATTGATCAGTGATCACTGACAAATGGCTATGAGTACCGTTCAAAAAGTTGGGGAATGTCTGCAATCACAACACTGTAAGATGGTGAAATATGTACCCTCAGGCCCCCTCGATTCAGAAATGGTCTTTCCCTTTTCACGTGGCCTCCTTGACTCCCCACTCAAACCAGCATTCCTCCCTGTCCAGGATGTGTACATCCTCATCATTGAGTGTCTACTGGCCTGTAGGTGTAAATAGACTGCGGAGTTTTGGCCTGACGAGTTAGCTCTTGTGTGTTGTGCCATCCGCTTAGCCAGAGGTTGTTTGGTTTCCCCCATGTATAAATCACGGCAACCCTCGTGGCACTTAACAGCTTACGCTACATTACTCTGTTTGTCCTGGGGGACCCGATCCTTGGGGTGGACCAGTTTTTGGCACAGCTTGTTTTGGGGTTTGAAAACCACAGAGATGCTGTGTTTAGAAAAAATGCGTCTCCACTGTTTCAATACTCCTGACACATTAGCGAAAACCCTGCCAGCAGCCTCATCCAGATGAACAGAGTCACCTTTGTAATTTAAAGATCATAAATTGATCTTTCAAGCTACATATAACCATTTAACATTTGTACATGTGTTTTTTCATAATCTCTTTTTTATTGTGTCTCCCCTCCCTCATCTCCACCACCTCTCCTCCTCAAGCCTCATTTCCTGAAAATATGTACGAACATGCTTGTCAGCAGCAGACATGTGACCCCACCCTCTAAGGACAGCTGACAGCGAGCCGACCAAACAACAGCAATAGTTGCATATAAGATAAAATTATGCCAACTAATGTTAGACTCAAGTGTCCTAAGAATCACACTTTCCTTCCGATAAACAGTTTCATTACATTCTCACATTGTATGAGAGTTTATTTGGTGTTTCAGAGTCCAACAATGTTATCTCCACTTCAAAGTAAGTTTCACTAACGCTATCTAACAGCAGCTAACAGCAGCTAACAGAAGCTAACAGAAGCTAACAGAAGCTAACAGCAACACTTTCTGATTAAAAAAAAAGTGTTAAAATAATATCCTTAAGAATTCACCTCTGTATCACTGTCATCAGACAGAAATGAGCTTTACTGACTCATCAATCATGTTAAACTTCTTTCATAAAGTTTTACAGCCTCCTCCAGCGTAAATAGACGTGGACGCTTTTCACCCAGCGTATTGACAGCTGAGGTAAACAGGCTGGCAATATACAGTCACTAGAATTATTTGTAGTACAGCACCTAGTGTAGCTACCATCATGCACTTGAAGTGGGAGGGGCAAGAAAACCAAAATTATTTGACTGCAGTCTACTGACATCCACTGGTGAGATTTTACACACTGTAACTTTAAAGGGGACAGAAAATCACGTGCAGTAAAATACAAATGAATGAAAAGACAAATATCCAGAAATGCTGTACTGGGCTGTGAAACATAATGACATCTTTAACGTAAAGAAAATGTGAAATGGTATAAATTCAGGTACAACTGGTCAAAACATCCAACATTTTAATTATGTCAGTCTCTCTGTGCCACCCCATATAGTCACAGTCATGCATGCCAAATTGATTATTTGTATCGCAAATCTGTTGTGTTTCATTTCATTTGTATTTTTATGTCTTCCTTAAATGCTGCCAGTTCTCAAAGCAAATTTTAAAGAAATGGCCTTCAGTCTATACACATTTAACTCAGGTTCTCTGCAAGAACACTGTCCCAGATTGCAGTATTTGTGCCACATGCTCATGTGTTAGACAAAGGATAGTTTTTCGTGCAGAGGAGTTAATTATAGTATTTAGCTCTGGTGTTAACTAAAACAAACATATAGTCTTGCTTGCTATGTGATTCTTCCAACACCGCATGCCGGGATGAAGCACCATGTGGCTTAGTCATATCCAGAGACCAAAATCGAATTATTTGACTGAACTACAATGATGGTGATAATATTCTGATTTGCCATTATGCGTCGTGGTACAGTTCGTATCTACATGATAAATCAGGTTGATTTATGCTAAACTACTTCCTCTCGTTTATGCAGTCCAGAATGATCATTTGCCATGTTACTGTTACGCAACAAATGCTTTACTTTGTTCCCCATCTGTGCAGGGAAGTATTGCACAAGTGTTACTAAGTTCTGAAAAACAATTTCAACCATTTCCTGAAAACCAAGTAATTTTGCACATAACAGAAGTTTTATGTAACATTGTGTCGGGCACAGTGGCACTTGGATTTCTTTCATTTACAGTTGCACCCATGCTGAAGCTGATGGTGATTGACTCATTCAAAATAATTTAAGTAAATCTGTAGCTTTTAGTTGTCTCTGGGTGAACCTGCTGAGCTGGTTTAAGAAGTTGTTTTCTCAGCACTTGTTATTGTGACTGTTGTTTGAACCTGTCCTAAAAATGCTCTAGCTCCATTAAAACAATTGCATGTGCTACATTACATGTTTAATTTTTTGCTTGTGCATTAGTGTAATGCAACATATTATTCACAATTTCAGTGTTGTCATAAGCAAGAATACTTCTATGTGTTATGTAGTACCATCAGGGAGCAGTCTGATTGGTCACAAATTCTTTCTACAGTATGTCAATGACTTTCAGCATACAGCCTGTTGTAAAAAGTTGTCTTCATGAAAAAGAACCATGAGTTCTGCAAAAGACAGTCCCAACATCATGAACTCAGTCTGGTCTCAACAACACAACGGTGGAGGCCCATAAATATACTATAAACTTATTCATGCAAACTTTTTATTGAATTCTACTGATCATTGAACTCCAAAAGTCAGCAGAAAATGCCACATGTCTGCTTAATCAACCACACTGGCTGCCTGTACCACAACAAATGAACTATGAAATACTCATGATAACATTTAAAGCTCTTCATAGTCTCTGCCCTGCATATTTTACTGATCTCCTCCAGTCTTGCACTCCTCCCCCACTCCCTGTTGTCTCTAGGTGCTAGATTGTCCTCTTATGCTACAATAAAACGTTCTAACTCTACTGTTCAGGAACTGATTTGTTTTCATATTGTACTTTGCAAAATCAAGATAAACTAAAATAGTAAGAAGAGAACATCTACTTAACCCCAATCAAGATTGTTTTAATTGAGTTAAAAACAGGTTTGTTATTTCATTAAAGATTATACATCCATAGTTTATGTAATTGAATGCATTTATGCTTAATAGGATCTCCACAAACTAAACCACTTTAAAAGAGTATTCCCTGAACTGGGGCAATGGTGGGTTTTGTGACATCTGGGAAATGTTTAGAAATTCCCATGTGTTACAGCACACTGTGATGTGGGTGTCTGAGAAACTGTGCAGCTGATAGGCCCTCGAGGCACTGGTGATAAAATGAAGAGCACAGGTGTAATTAATAACACTGACGAAGCGTCTTTTCTGTATATTTTACCTCAGTGAGGAACAACACTGAGACCCTAAAAATGTTAAACCTAAACTGACTGTGACTGCTGTTGGTGTTAGTGCAGTTTTCCTGCTCTGACATGTCAGAATTTTGCATTTAATCCTAATAAGGACCCCAACTTTTGGACTTTTTCATACATGGAGCAGCTGGTTGTTTTTCCATGGTGTGCAGTGTAAATTTATATGTCTCATTCATGTTTCAGACTATTTACATGACTTAAGATTTCAAAGATCCAAAAGATTGCCCATTGATTTAAAAGCACTGCATATCTATACAGTTGTTTTCCCATAAACTGGCTCATTTAAATGAGTGACCTCATTTAACCAACTCAACCAAGCATGAGGTAAGGTAGAATGCTATGTGTAATAAGTATTCTTATTTTATTTCACCCCCTGCAAAAGACTGGAGGCTCCAAGCAGCTCCTTAAGCAGCATGCTGTTACAGTGTGTGTGTGTGTGTGTGTGTGAGATAGAGAGAAGGGGAGTGTCAATGAGTGCTTGTCATGAAACATACTTGAAAATGAGGGTGAGAGACTGCAAAAACTCCCCCCACCGAGAGCCAGAGGTGGACAGAGAGACACACAGGAGACCCTGGCTGTCCACAGCCCACTGAATAATGCTCAAGACCCAAGGTTTTTATTGTTTCTAAAATATATCTTATTCACTTTTTCTTTCTGACCCTTGTACTGTTGTAAGAAGTGAATTTCCCCAGTGTGGCGTTAATAAAGTCTGTATCTATCTGTTTTCACTCCTCACTTCCTTTTTTAAAAAATCCTCTTTACTTCCTTTACCTCTTCCTCATTTAGCTGTTTGTATTAGTTTTGGTGTTAGTTTTAACCTTTTTAATTATTAAAGGCTGAACAGATAGTTAGTTTAGAATAGATAACCCATTAAAGAATTTACTGAATCGAGTTGAATCTCAGTCATAGGCATCTCAAAGCCTCATGATTAAGGTTCAGACAACCCATTTGCTAATGAGTAAAATAAAGGACAGCTTCCCTATACATTTTTAAATGTTTATTAGTGTTGAGTAGCTTGCTCAGCATCCTTTCACAGAGTTCCCGGTTTTTGTGTTTCAGTCTAGTTTCTATTTTTATTTCAGTTAACCAAAATACTAACTAAAATTCACGGTTCGCTCTTTTACGTGACGTTTTAGTTAACTATAATAATCTTACAGACAACCTGGTTTTGTTTTTAAAAGAAAAGAAAAACAGAGAGAAGAGTTTTTACAACCTTTTGGTCGTATTGTACTGTTGAAGTGACACCTGCTCTCGCGAGATCCCGCTTGCTGCTGAGTCGCTTCTCTCGGAAAGTGTCGTGAGACGTTGATAGTAGAGGACTGCTCGGCTAAGGTAAGTGAGGATACTGGCTCCACCATCAGCACGACAAAAATCCATGTAGTTCCCGGCAGGTGATGAAACTGTAGTGGAGCAGATGTCTGTCCGGTGGGGGATGTATTAAGCTCCGGGTAACAACGAGTGACGGCTCGCTAGCAGCCGGATGCCCGCTGAGGTGATGAGCGGACGGATGGATGAATGGGGCGGATCAACACGCTAGCTACGGTCACGTCTAATCGATTCCGCGATTGAAGCAAACTAGACTGATAAATAGAGTTATTATAGAAGCGATAATTCGGGGGGGAAGGCGCGACTTTGTGCAACTAAGCTTGGGTAACGACGAGAGATTTTACAGGAGCCCCGTGTAAGGGTTACCTAACGTAGCATTCCGGGCTAACCTGAGTCACTGGCAGCTGAATGAATTCTATCAGACCGGCACATCGCGGCCCTTCGCCCACCTAAGATCACCATTTAATGAAATATGCCGTGTTTGAACCTGCGGTAGCTGGATGAGGAGAGGAGCTGGTGTCAGAAACAGCAGCAGGGTGCCGATCGTGTTCAGCACCATGGACAGGGCTGCGGGAAGTCCTCGTTTACTTTTATTTTCTAGTCTTAAATTTCACCTTACTGAGCCTGTTTACTCGCTTTCTGAATAGCTGTCAGCATAGGACTGTTTAATTACTGCACTTACAACATATTAAAAACTAGGCATTGGGCAGCTCTTGTCCACATTAAAAATAAACATACAATCAACAGTGTTTGAGTACCTTTTATAGTTTCATTTGATTTGTTCGTCTTTGGCTTGTGTGACCTTACTTGAATACTTAGGTGGTGGAGTGTGCAGAGCATATTTTGCAGCCTTAGAAAAGAAATCCCACCTGTGTTGAGTATTTTTAGTTATTTTTGTCCCTTGAGTTGTCATTTGACTATTTCTACTTGCTGTGTCCACCCTGAAAGAAATATCCTTCCTCTTGCTGCTTTCCCTGAGGTTATCCCTCCTTTCCCCTTCGTGCTGTATAGATTTTACACCCACCTAGGGCACTTTTTTAAAAATCATTATTTGTGTCTGATATGACTCGGTGTAAAAGTAATCTAAAGGGAGAATTTTAGTCATTTGTCCCTGGTTATGACCAGATGGCTTTGTTATAGATGTGTTCAAGCCACGCTCTGTAATATAGGACATTTTTCATGTGCTTTAAGGGCTTGGCACCATTACAGGTTAACATTTGAAGGAGAAAAAAGCATCAGAAAGGGTCTGAACAGATTGTGCTGAAGCCTGGAGTCATGGCATCTCCATCACCCGCTCTGTGATAATGACTGTGGGCGAGTAACACAGCTTTGCACCTGTCTTGCTGCGTGCATGTAGAAGTGAGATTTCTCTGGCTTGATTTTGTCATTTTAGTGTTTGAGAGGTGAGAGGAGGAGTGAGCCAGAGTATTTACTGGATTGTAATTTAACAGACTTGACAGTTTGACTCGTTAATCATTCTGTCTCATTCCAGCATGTTAATAATTAAGACCAGCATGATTGCTTCTCAATGTCTGTTTCTTTTCAGCCCTCCTAAAAAAAAAAATCAATCCCCGCTGGACAACTGACACTTTGCAGAAAGGCCTCAAGCACTTAAACTGACGTTTAGGAACATCGTCTGAATCATGGGGAACATTTTTGGGAATTTGCTGAAGAGCCTCATAGGGAAGAAAGAGATGAGGATCTTGATGGTGGGGCTTGATGCTGCTGGAAAAACAACGATCCTCTATAAGCTCAAACTGGGGGAAATAGTCACCACAATCCCAACAATCGGTATGTGAAAGCAGCTTTCTACTCGCATCAGCCAACAGTGGATATGATGTTTTGCTTCACGCACTGTGTGACCTCTTATTTCAGGGTTCAACGTGGAGACAGTGGAATACAAGAACATCAGCTTCACTGTGTGGGACGTGGGTGGGCAGGACAAGATCCGTCCTCTCTGGAGACACTACTTTCAAAACACGCAGGGTGAGCGGAGCTAATCAGAGGGTCACAGCAACATAAATGCTTGCATTTCTCTTCTTCTAATGCAAATGGTTTATTTTGTTTCTTACTCTTGCCGCTGCAGGTCTAATCTTTGTGGTGGACAGTAATGACAGAGAGCGTGTGAACGAAGCGCGAGAGGAGCTGATGAGGATGCTGGCTGAGGACGAGCTGAGGGATGCCGTGCTCCTCGTGTTTGCTAATAAACAGGCAAGAGACTCTAGTGTTACGTATATTCATACACATAGCAGGCTCATAGCAGAGGGTGAGCCCCCAAATACCAGCTTCCTTATCTGTGTAATTTTAAAGCAGTTCTGGAAATTAGGTGGCATTAAATTATAGTGTGAGTTGTAATCATTACCAGGGTAGTAAAAAGGTAGTAAAACAGTCATTGTGACATGAACTAATGGGTAATCACAGATGTTACTAGTCACATTAGTGAGGTCAGTGATATTTAGGTGCAGACTTATAATTAACATCATGTGATATTCCACATCGAGAAAGGTTTTCACAGGAGTATTAGGGAGCAGTTACTTTCTAAGCTCTAATGTCTTAAGACTACTCTCTAATGAAGCAGGAATATTATAGAGCAGTTTAGAGATTAGTTACTCTGTAATAATACTATTATTATATGTTATAATACTATTGTTATGCTTTGTTAAAGAGCTCTAATATTCCTGTGTTTTCACAGGACTACTCTTAGACTCTACTACAGAAAAGTTACTCTCTAATACTCCTATGAAAGAAGAAGACTTAGAGAATAACTACCGTATTTTCACGACCATAAGGCGCACTTAAAAGTCTTAGATTTTCTTCAAAAAGTGCGGCGCGCCCTATAGCGCGGTGCGCCCTATGTGTTGTAAGGAGGACGTAGTAGAGAACACCATGAGAACGTTAAAGGGTGAAGTGTGGGCGTTGATCGTATATACCGGGACAATCGCACATACCTGTATAAAAGAACAGGTATGTGCATTATGCAGGACATCGTTGTTTTAACAACCCTGAAAATGGCAAAGAGACACGCTTACGAAGCACAGTTTAAACTGAAGGCCATCAGCTACACGGAGGAACATGGAAATCGAGCAGCGGCGAGAGAATTTAAGATTAACGAATCGATGGTTCGCAAATGGAGGAAGCTGGAAAACAAGCTCCGGCAGGTCAAGAAAACGCAGCTGAGTTTCCGCGGACATAAGGCGAGGTGGCTCGAGTTGGAGGAAAGACTCGAGCGGTGGATCATCGAGCAAAGAGCGAGCGGGAGAAGCGTTTCGACGGTCACCATTCGGCTAAAAGCAGTTTCACTAGCTGAAGAGATGAACATTGAACATTTCCAAGGAGGTCCGTCTTGGTGCTTTCGTTTTATGAAACGGTGCCATTTTTCCATCCGGACCAGGACTACGGTAGCGCAGCAACTTCCAGCGGATTATAAGGAAAAGCTGGCCATCTTCCGCTCCTACTGCAGCAAACACATCGGCGACAAAAACATCCAGCCCAGCCACATCACAAACATGGACGAGGTCCCGCTCACTTTTGACATCCCGGTGAGTCACACTGTGGAGAAGAAGGGGACCAGCACGGTAGCGATACGCACAACGGGGTATGAAAAGTCTTCTTTTACTGTTGTGCTTGGCTGCCATGCTAATGGACAGAAACTGCCGCCTATGGTGATTTTTAAGCGAAAGACTTTGCCTAAAGAGAAGTTTCCAGCAGAAATCATCATTAAGGCAAATGAAAAGGGCTGGATGGATGAGGAAATGATGAAAGACTGGCTGAGGGAGGTGTATGTAAGGAGACCAGGTGGTTTTTTCCACGCATCACCATCGCTCTTAATCTGTGACTCTATGCGTGCCCATCTCACAGCCGATGTGAAAAAACTAGTGAAGCAAATGAACTGTGAGCTTGCTGTCATTCCGGGAGGCCTGACAAAGGAACTCCAACCGCTGGACATCGGTGTGAACCGCCCGTTCAAAGTAAGGCTGCGAGCGGCCTGGGAGCGATGGATGACCGGTGGAGACCACAGTTTCACTAAGAGTGGAAGGCAGCGCCGGGCGAGTTACGCCACAATTTGCCAATGGATTGTAGATGCTTGGGCTAACATGTCTGCTGGCACTGTTGTTCGAGCTTTCGCAAAAGCCGGCATCGTTTCCGAGGAGCCGCACGGCACGGAAAGTGACTCTGACGGTGAAGACAGTGAACCTGGCATGTTTGATGGAGATTTAGCGCAGCTGTTCAATTCAGACACAGAGGATGAGGACTTCGATGGGTTTGATTGATGATAAAAATGTGAGTACCAAACTTTGTTTTGCTCCTGCTTTATTTTTAAATACGCACACTTGTATGCTTGTGTGTTGTTGATGATGACGATTACCGGCAATAGAAATGTGAGTAAGGTACCGAATTCAGGTTTGCTCCCGCTTTATTTTTAAATACGCATACGGTACTTGTATGCGCCCTATGGTCCAGTGCGCCTTATGTGTGTGTCAAATACAGTAAGGGCACACATAACTGAGACTGCGCCTTTTAGCACAGTGCGCCTTATGGTCGTGAAAATACGGTACCCCTCATACTACTCTCTAAAGCTCCTGTGAAAACACTGGAGTATTGCAAAGTAGTAATAATAATACTCCAGTCAAAATAAAACATGCAGAAAATTCATCCACGCAGAGATGGAAAGCGCAATTTTCTCTCCTCACTGACCCGTCTGCTCTTTGACAGGACTTACCAAATGCCATGAACGCCGCAGAGATCACAGACAAGTTGGGCTTGCACTCTCTGCGTCATCGCAACTGGTACATCCAGGCCACCTGCGCCACCAGCGGCGATGGCCTCTACGAGGGCCTCGATTGGCTGGCCAATCAACTCAAGAACAAGAAGTAAGAAGAAAACTGGAAGAAAGCATCCAGCGACCACACCCATACCAACTTTTTATTTCTTTTTAGGGATGAGGGTGCGGGTTGAGCACCGAGGTTTTTGATTGATAAAAGATTCTGGGTCTTGGGTGGGGGCGGCGGGGTGTCAGATTTAGATTTTTGGTCTGGTCCTTCTGGTTTTCTGTGGTTATAAAAAAAACACATTCTCATGTTCGTATCTAACCAGTCACTCACAGACACACACACAGAGACACACACATATGCACACTAACAATAAGCAATCACAGCAGGCACTTGCTTTTCCTCCGTCCACCTCTCGTCCACCAATCGTCTTTAGGTATATAATGTACTGTATGTTAGTCTCTAGGTGCTGTGTCGAGTCACATGGGACTCCAGCAATGAGTCCAATCTGACTTTGTTGATGTATGTTTTCCCGTTGTCAGTGGTCCATAAAAGGAACTGTTCCACGTCCTGTTTTTTTTTTTCTTGTTTTTGTTGTTTTTTATGCCTTTTCCTACAGAGTTCCAGAGCCATGTTTGAGAACAGTCACATCTGGCAGATTCATGTCACAATGATTAATATGATTGCTTTGCTTTTCCTTTTGACTTGCGAGCGTGTACTTGAACTCCGCAGCCTAGACAGTATTATCCCAAGCAGCTCTCTGACGTCTTTTGATATCTGTGCCATGTTTCTACTCCCCGTGTGGCAACCCGAAGCGTCGAAGCCGCCCTTTTTAAATATTTTAAAACGCACAACACTCTTTCTCAGTTGCCTCACCTGCATGCATCCTGCCACCACTGTTGGGTACTTCTCCATCCAGAGAACCGCATAGATGTTATTTGTATGTTTTCCCCCCTCATCGTGTTCTCGCGCCGTTTACAGTAGGATGCGCAAAACTATCCGAAATCACCACTTTTAGTGCAGTTGGTGGCAACATTTGCTCAGAACAACAACAACAAAAAAAAGCCAACAAAAAAAGCGACTAGTCAGCTTTATGGTCTTTTTAGATGTGAAAACAGCATATAGCACATTAACTCAGCACAGATGGCCTGTGCTGCTTGTCTATACGAGTACTCGAACTGCGTCAGGTTGCTCTTGCTTGTGTGGATTTTTTTTTTTTTAATTTTTAAATTTTTTGTGTCTAATTTGCATACCGGGGGGGTGGGGATGGGGAGGGGGACGATGCTGTAACTGATAACTCCGTATTACTGAATGTGAATATTGTTGATGAATCTATAAGTGGCTGTAATGATGTTTATCTGACATGCCATCATTTCAGTGATGTATCTGCATAAGTCATGCAAAACGAAGCAGGGTAACCGGATTGGTATGTCGATGTTGTAGTTTGCAGAAATTCACAAACCACCAACTTTCCGAACAGCAGACGGGATTGCGGCGTCGCCACTGATACCAGCAGAATCCGCAGACTCCTGTCAATGAAACGATTCCTTTGTGCCACACATGGGTACTGCTGCCAATCATATACCAGTCACAGTGCAACACGCTGTGCATCCGCCCTACCAACTTATCAGCACATATCCAGCATCTGTTGTAACCATGAGTTAGATCCTTTGGTTTTTGTGGCCTTATATTCCGATTGATTTCCTCTCACAGAGTTTGGTTTCATACTTACCAGTAAAGAATGATTTATTCCTTATTGCCCTCTAACGGCAGGTTTCGCACCACAGCTCACTATGGTAAGGCAAAGATTTCGTCGTATAATGTGTTCTTTTTCTTTTGATTTTTGCCCGTATACTTGATTCATATTTGGTGGTAGATTTCTTCAGTTCTCTTTGGGGTTTAAATGAACTTTGATGTAGACTGTGTCTGTGAAACAATCAGTGCAGAGAAATAAAAGATTCTGATGATTCATTCTGTACCGTTATAGTTACACAAGTAGATTTAAAAAAAAATGTTGAAGACCATGTTTCAATGCTGAATGCATGGAGACATCTGTATGTGATGTAAGAAACCAAAATCCTGCTGTATTACGAATAAACCCATTTTCTGAATGATCTGTCTCATCAGCTGGGAGCGGGAACTAATAGGCTTCATTGCCACATACGTACAGCTTCTTCTTCTTGTTTTGGCTGCTTACACAGCACCATTTCACCCTGGCATTTTCCTTTGTCACACCAACTCTTCTGCACATCCATGAATCTTAGCTGTCTTTGTTTTTTTTTCTCTGGCAGCTTCATAGTCAACATGCTTTGTCCAGTACATTCACAATCCCCGTCTCTGACTTTGTTTCCAAGCTGCTCAACCTGACCTGTCCCTCTGATGTTCCAATCCTGTCCATTATGGTCACTCCTAGTAAAAATCTTATCATCTTCAACTCAGCTTTCAGTCCTTTTCTCAGTATCACCGTCTGTAAACCGTACATGGCAGCAGGTCTCACTACCACCTTGTAAACTACTTCCTCTCTTGCTGCTATTCCTGTCACAAATCACCCCTGACAGTCGTCTCCACCCTACTCCACCCTGCCTGCACTCTCTTCTCATTCTGCACTCACCTGTCTTGTGCACTGTCCATTATCTTGGATTGTTGACCACAGGTATTTCAACTCCTCCACTTCATTACACTTCACTGTTACACCTGCCTCTATGTCTACGTGACAAATGTCTTGCTGTGACAGGCTCCAACCAGGAGAGGACACTGTTCCACAATGATATCTGTTCGGTCAAAGAGGTCCCAAAGCATTAATCAAATCCATTAAAAATTGAAAGGTTTATTTGTCCTCTGAGACACCCCTGCTGAACAACATGCAGTAGCTGACATGATTTTAATTGTTCATCTCAGGCAAGATCGGTTCAATCTTATCCAAAAGAAATAGAGATGGTCATAAGTGCGTCCATTTCCTCTAAATCAGACTATTGCTACTCTTTAAACACATGCTTGAGCCAGCAAGAGCTACTTAGATTAACGCTTAAGTGTGCTGCAGCTGGACTCCTCAGAAATAGATATATATGCATAACTCATACATCACAAAACATATGGAATAATTCCTAAATCTGCGGTGAAAGGGGAAATATACTGTCATGTGAAAAAGGAAGTCCACCGTTTGTAGAGCCACCTTCAGCAGCCATAAGTCAACGTAACTGTTTTCTGTAATCAGGGTCTCGTTTTGTCGTAGAGCAATTTCAGCCCACTCTTCTTCTTTTTTTTTTTATTTAAATTTTCAGTCCATTGAGGTTTGCAGGCATTCATTTATGCACAGTGTTGTAAAGGCTCACCTTTCAGCACATTCACTTGACCAGATGCACCTTGTTTCTTTTCCTCACCTTTGATTGGGTGTGGTGCTTGCCCTTAATTGCACTCACCTGTCACTCGTTATATAAGGACTGCAGTCACCTACAGCTCACTCTTTCTTCACTCCCACATGGGGCAGCAGCTGAGGTGAGTTTCTGTTTGAGTCTCCTGAGTTTATGTATTATTTTGAGTTACTTAAATCATATTTTATTTCCTTTCAGAGATGGCAGTCCATGTGTCTTTCCTTTACTGATTTGAGAATAAAAGGAGAACCCTGTGAATGATTGATGACTGCTTATTTTCATTCTAATCGGATGAGCCCATGATGATGACTACTTAAATCCTGAGCCTTCCTCCAGAACACACAGCTCCCTTATTTTCAGGCATTATGTTGTAGATTTATTGCTGTCCTTGCAATCATTGTCCTGTTGTGTGATTTACATGTTAGACAGTCTCACTGGCCTCTAAAATACTTTGGTACACATGGGAGTTCATGGTGGACTCAATGACTGCAAAGTGTCCAAGTCCTGTGGCTGCAAAACAAGCCCAAATCATCACCCCTCCACCACTGTGTTTGACTCTTGGTATGAGGCTCTTGTACTGATCCTGTGGTTTTTGCCAAACAGAGCACTGTGTATTATGCCCAAACATCTTCACTCCAAAGGGATGTTTGAGAGGTCTTGTGGTTTATTTAGATGCAACTTGATGCTAACCCGAGCCCTGCTGCCATGTTCTTTATCCTAGCAACCTTTCCAAACAACCTCTCAGCCCGTGTCTAACTGTAGTTTCATATCTAACATGCTAGCTGAGTCTTGTAGAGTTTGAGACGTGGCTCTTGGGTTCCTTGCACCCACTTACCTTTCTGAACTTTTAACTATGCATATGCCCAATGACAAATATTGACATATGGAAAAAGTGCATATTTAGGAGCTGAACATTTTAGTGGTGTGTACAAAACAGTTTAATGCACTTTTTCAAGGTTTGCATCAGGTGCAAAACGAGTCCATTTACTTTCACTACTCTCAGCTTTGCCCTGAAGCACCAACATACTTCAGTTACACTTCAGTAGTTTTCTGTGAGATTTTTCTTTGGTAAAACAGCCTGAGTAGAGTGTTAATTTGAGCATCAGGTTCCATTAAAGATGTTCAAGTCTTTTAATGTTTCTCTGAACTTCTGTTCCTAAGCAGGCAGCTTCTGTGAAGAGAAAAAGGAAGGAAATGCTTTTGATAATGATTCCTGTCATTGGTAAAACATTAACCATTTGTTTTTGAGTTTCCTTCTTACCTTTAGGCAGGGGGGGGGAGAGAGAGAGGTTATACATGTGAAGAAAAAACAAACTTGCATCAATCAGTGTGTCAGTCTTTGTTTTCCACTGAAGTTATTTTGCATGGCAGTGTGTGCATGACATGAACTGGAGGTTCAGGCAGAGCCAGTTTCCACAGAGCTGTTCAGCTCGCTCATCCACTGTAACTGGTACACGGTGTTTGTGTGAAGATAAACAAGATGACAACATATGTTTTTGTTTTTTGTTACAATACCTCACATTAGTTTGGTTTAAACGTGCAGCTTGACTTACTCCCCTGTACTGAAACTATTCAAGAACTGCCTTTGTTATACAAGCATTTAACAAACTTTGCAAGGAGTCCCAAGTACAACTGTAAAATCACGCAGGAGCAATGATATGATGCAGCAATAAAAAAAAAAAAAAAAGCAATCGTACATTTTCAGACTTTGAGGAGGTCAAAGTCCTGTTATCAAGAAAACAGATGTAAGAAACATGCCATCAGATCATATGTGGAACATGCAAAGAAGCAGAGAACAAACTGAAGACGTCAATCTAAGCATTTGTTGTTTTCTGTAGCAAAGGAATATAATGGGAGGGAGTGACTTGCATGCACTGACTGTAATAATAAAGCTATTTACACGAGCAGGAAAACAAGACGGATAAATAAGGGCTGAATTTTACCTGATTTAACGAATGATAAAAACAACACAAACTTGTTTGCCTGAATAATGTTGGGGAATTTACCCACTCAAAGTCTAGCTACATTTAATCACTTTACAAATTATGATAACAGCAGACACACACACACACACACGTTTTGCTCCCGCCCACAAAAATCAGTGCTAGAGGAAAACAGCCGCTCCCGCTACTGATTGGCTCCGCGGTGCGCTCCAATCACCGCGATGTAGTGACTCTTCTCCACACAAACCCGAGCGGTCGACTAGTAAGGTTGTGACAAATGTAGCGAAAACACAAACAGGTTTTGTTTGGTTTTGTTTTTCTAACTGGATGTACTCCTGTTCGTGAAGACTAGAACAAGTTGAAGCAGAGGATTAAGAAAACGACAGCCGAGTAGTGGTCTAAATGGTCAGACTCGGAAGCAACGAGGGGATGTGGAACGACACAAGGACACATTTCTTCTCTATAAATACGATGGTGATGTTTATTTGATTCGACGCCAGCCTGGAGATTTGAATAAGAATGAAGGTCCTTGTGAAGAAGATGCAGCAGGTGCTCTACGTCCTGCTGCCGTGTGTACTCCAGCTCTGCTGCGCTCAGACTCAAGGAGGTGGGTATAAACACCCGCACACACATATTCACACACGTTTATTTTTATCATTAGCCTGGGAGAGGAACGATGAATACAGTGGCGGTCCTAGGCTGTTTGGAACCCTGGGTGAACACTCCCCTCCCCCCCCCCCCCCCCCCCCCCCAACACACACACACACACACACGCACTAATTAATGTTATCTTGTTGTATCCCTGTTGTGGTCAGTGCTATCCTCTATGTTGTTGCATGCTGGGGGCAGCAGGTTGAGGGTCACAGATACCAACAGACTAAATAAACTGATCCACAAGGCCAGTAATGTTGTGGGGATGGAGCTGGACTCTGTTAGGGTGGTGTCTGAGAGGCAGATGTTGTCCAAGATATGGATAATACCTCCCACCCATTCCATGACGTCCTGGCTACTCACAGGAGCACGCTCAGTGAGCGACTGAGTTTACCAAAAAGCGCCACTGAACGACACAGGAAATCATTCCTGCCCGTGGCCATCTCCCTGTACAATTCCTCCATCTAATACACTGTAAACACTGCAATAGTTACACCCTTTTTATACACGCTCTTTTTTACTCTGTAATATTCTTGTCATTTTTTTTTTATATTTATTTCTAATCACCAATTTTAATCCTTGATATTTAAAACTGAGTGATCTGTATACAGGGCTGGACTGGGACAAAAAATCGGCCCGGGCATTTTGACTAGAGACCGGCCCACCAGGTATTATACGAAAAAACATTAAGCCTTTGAATAAAAACGAACGCTGTTGTGACAGTGATGTACGCTGTCTTATTGGTCTATGTATGATTTCTATACGTTGTAAATCAGATAAAAACTTTGGTTGTAAGATTCAGATAATTATTTAATAAAAGCTAGATATTTTAAATGAGAATAAGAAAGAAAAGTATTTCTTTGTGCCCCTCTCCCTGTTAATGCCATACCTGGCCCCTGGCAAAACTTTGCTAGACCCGCCCCTGCACAGTTACCAGCTGTCAGCTACACAGAAAGGATCCTGGGGTTATTTGTCGCTCAGAAACAGTTCATAACTTCCCTTCAACTCATCCATGTCACCTAAAAGGTAAACCTGTTTCTCCATCACCTGTTCAGCTCTGATGATTCAGTAAGGACATCTCCTGGTTTCATCTTCATGGTTCCCTCTCACCAGATAACCAAACCGACATAATGACCAGCAGCTTTTACAGCTGTGGTTCCAGCAAACATCAGCTGATACTAGAAATTAATATGAAATAAATTCTAACAACAGCTGATCAAGCTTAAACATGCTGCTGTTGTTTAGCGCGACAACCGCTGGTTTCTCCTTTCTGGCGCAAAGTGGGCGATAAACAAGCGAGAGAGAAAAGCCGATCAGCTGATCATTGATCAGTTTCACGATTGAATGAGAGAAGAAGAGACAACTGACAGCGTAAAGACAGAGAAAAACTCCAGCTTTGTGTCTTTTTCTATTCTAGCTGAAGTCCGGGACAAACTGCGTTCCTTTTCACCTCAATACGAAACGCGTAATATTTTCTCTGAATACGGAACAATTCTGTTTTTTAGGGGACAGTTGGCAACTCTAGTAACTAACCTTATGAATAAAATAAAGTTCACTATCAGTAACATAGCACCATAACCACCCAGCTGTAGAAACTCCGTCATGCTAGCTAGTACGCAGTACAAGTTATTGTAACTGACGGTAAAAAGTCAGCACAACGAAAATAAACTCCACCTAAACTTGGTTTATATCTGACCCAGATAGACTGCAGGTCATAACTTCTTACCTGAAGTTCAGTTCACCTGACACTCGGACCGGCGGCCGCCTCGGGTCTCTCCTCCTCCTGCCTCACCTTTCCCTCATCCACCTGGCCTCTTGTAGCAGCTCCGCCATAGCCACCACCAAACAACTGAGTTGTTTTTACACATCTGTCAGCATCTGGCCAATCCACCACCTTTCATTGTTTATACTGTTATAAAAATACATTTAAAAAAAATCATCGGCCCATAAAAACCAAAAATCACCATCGGCCCACCGGGCAAATGCCCGGTATGCCCGTGGCCAGTCCAGCTATGTCTGTATATATTAGTGCTATTTCTTAGATGTGTAAAATCTGTAACATCATTATTGTTTGGAGTTTAGTCTGTTACTGTTACTATTTTTACAATTTCTTCTTGGACCAACTGTAACCCACATAATGTCCTTAGGGATTAATAAAGTGTTCTGATTCTGATTGTTTCAGGATGACCTGCCATTATCCAATGACACATCTGCTTACCTGTATCTTTTGCTCGTTTCTCCTCTTCTTCTTTGCTCTTTTTTTTTCTAAACTGAGCACCTGATGGCTTAGAAGTTTTCTTGTCCATCTTCCATTGGTTTGAATTTTGCACTCCAGTATGACCCATCCCCTAACCCAAGGTTCACAACAACATAACCTAATAAATCTACACCTTAGTTCACAGATTTGCTTTGTCTGGGTTTATTTCTGGGATTTCACACAACCCAGGATTCAAATCATGAATACATAATGGGCTTGGATTTACAACATTATGAATGAAATGTGCTCTATTTGGAAGCAGCCGGCCCCCCTCCCCTTTCGACGGGTTGTGTGAGACTTTAAATCATCAAACTGTAAATTATAAATTTTAAATTGTTATTGATCAGTTTACCCCTGGTCCTAAAGTGTATATTTATTTTCTTAATCTTTTTATATTTATTGTTTGTTTAATTGCACTTCTGCAACTGGGGCCTCGTCGTCTTGTCTCTCTATATACTGGACTGTATATAGCGGAGATGACAATAAAGTTTACATTGACTTCAGCACAGCAGCAAGCAGGCGCACAGAGGGCTCTCGCGCTCACTTGCAAATTATAAGTCTGTATCATAAAGTATAGTGTTTTCGTGTTTGTTGGTTTGTTTTTAGTTTGTTTTATTTTGCGAGCAGGGCCCTATTTCAGGAAGCCGGTTTAGAAAACTCAGAGTGAAAAACGATACTCAGGGTTGAGTAACCCCGAACTGTCCAACTCGGAATATTCGGTTTCAGAAAGGCTGATAACAATTAGTTCAGTCAACGCGGAGTTGCTTTAACCCCAAGTTAAACGCGCGCACGAGGATACATAAAGCCCTGATTAGTGGAGCACAGATTAAGCGAGTCACCATGGAGACGGAGGGAAAGAAGGCGCGGTCAATGTATTTTACAGCGCTTGAGGCCGAAATTCTGATGGCAGCATATGCCGATAACATGCAAATTTCGCGGAAAAAAAGTAACACAGCCTCAGCTGCAAAAGAAAGGGAGCATGCATGGCAAAACATAGCCGACAGAGTCAATGCGTGAGTGTTAATTTAAACATTGATCTAGGGATTTCCACCCATTCAACACGTTATTTTATTTTATTTTATTTTATTTTTTTTATTTCATACATTTTATTTCGTGATGTGATGTGAGCGCAGGTGCAACCCAACAGGCCCCCAACGTTCCTGGCAGCAAGTAAAAATGAAATATAAAAATATAGTCCAAACAGGTAAGGTGTAATTGTATTACGAGCCATAGTGCTTGGTCTGTTTGTCCGATGTAAATCAATTGCAGTTAGAGGCTACATTAATTTCCCCTCTGTAAGCACTTATTGAAATTATCTGAGCACATTACAAGTACATATTTGCTTACTCTGTATGCTCAAATGTGACCCGTTATAGCCAACAGAAAAAAAAAGCGGAGGCCCGAAAAACAGGTGGAGGTCGTCCACCACCACCACTCACAGAGGCTGAGCAGTTGGCTTCCATATTTGTGATAATGTTGGCAGCATCACATATGATCTTCACAGTGCAGAGAACACAAATTAGCATCCATCACTATAATGAAATAATTTGTTAGTTTGAAATGCTACAGGGAACTATGTACCTGTACATTAATGCTGTGGAAAGACTTCCTGTTCACATAGTCTCCTTCATTTACTGAAGGAGCAATGATTGGAATGTGAGTGCCATCTGTACAGCCAATCACGCCTGGGAACCGTGAAAATAAATGTAAAATTTAAGTAGTAGTTCAAATATCACCACATCATGAATTAAGTTTCGTTCATCCTGCTACCTGCAATTTTGTGGCATCCCTCTTTGATAAATCTTGTGGGTCTATGACCGGGGAACACCACAAACGAGTACAGGAGACGTTTCAGTGCAACTGTAACATTCCTGACTGCCCGACAGACGGTAGCCTTGGAAACGTGCTCAGCATCACCAATATTATACAGAAAGCTCCCGTTTGCAAAAAACCGAAGTGCAATACAAATAATATGTACAGAACTGAGAGAATGTCCACGATGTGTCACATGAGCAATATTAAGCCTGAGGATGTTATTCAAATAAATTATAGATTGTGCTGAAAAACGGTAACGTTCGCACAGACAATCATCAGGAAATGATAAAATGTCCGAACGCGCTCTAATCACTCTCTCCCGGCGGAGAGCTCTGTGGAGAATTTGGGCTTCAACATCTACTGGCTCTTCAAGGAAGGAGCACGCCATGTCTGACACTTCCTACAGTCAGGTTTCCGACAAAGAGGCGGAGAAAGTCAGGGTTAGTTGAAGTAAACCTGCTAGGGGGCAGGTTAGCTTCACGGAGTGTGTCGTCATAGTAACTCACTCAGAATTAATCTAAACTCGCTTTGTGAAACCGAAAACCCAGAGTTTCCGTTAACTCAGGGTATACTTACTCAGAGTTTGCACTAAACCGGCTTCCTGAAATAGGGCCCAGGGGTCCGTTCTTCGTATACCTCGCTTACTACATCCAAGATCAAATCATCGCGCCAACTTTGAGCTCGCTATTCCGGTTCTCCGAACACACCTGTTGTTGACGATTATTAGTATAGCTGGATGAAGTAATGTGAGATCACTGGGTGGCTTAACAGGGGCTACGCATCGATAGTAGAAACATTGATCGGCAACCCTTTGATTGGTCGGCGAAAATGTCGAAGGAGCGCGCTCAGTATTTTTCGGCAGCAGAGCAAGAACTCATGATTGAGGGATTTCAGGAGTTTCAGAGTTTAATTAAAACGCAAGGGAACACTGCAAAGGCTGCAAAGGCAAGGAGAGAGGGCTGGCAGAAAGTTGCTGACAAATTAAACTCGTAAGTAATTTAATAATAATAATGGTAAATGGCCTGCATTTGTATAGCGCTTTTCTAGTCCCTAAGGACCCCAAAGCGCTACATTCAGTCATTCACCCATTCACACACACATTCACACACTGGCGATGGCAAGCTACATTGTAGCCACAGCTACCCTGGGGCGCACTGACAGAGGCGAATAATAATGGATTGGAGTTATATAGCGCTTTTCAAGGCACCCAAAGCGCTTTACAATGCCACTATTCATTCACTCTCACATTCACACACTGGTGGAGGCAAGCTACGGTTGTAGCCACAGCTGCCCTGGGGCAGACTGACAGAAGCCAGGCTGCCATATTGCGCCATCGGCCCCTCTGGCCAACACCAGTAGGCGGTAGGGTAAATTTATTATATTATATTACATTATATCCTCTTTCACATTAGAGCCACAACAGGACCCACTAGAACATGGGAACAAGTAAAGGTGAAATATAAGAATATTCTACAGAATGGTACTATTTATCACTAATGTTGCTTTTAGTCTCTTGAAAAGAGACCCTGAAATAAATGTTTGTTTATCAGAATCAGAAACTTTATTGTCATTGTCACGAGAACAACGAAATGAAGAATGGTCCCCGATCATTGCATCATCCCTGGCAATATCAAAATATAAATAAAACAATAAAATTCAATAAATAAAATAGATGGAATACTTAAAATACTAATAAGATGTAACAGTAAAACATTCACATACATTCCCACACACATGCTATAACAGCAACCAAGAAAAGGGCAGAGCACAAAAAGACAGGTGGTGGTCCTGCACCCCCTCGTCAACAAGTTGGTTAAGTAAATAATACCCTCACGGGAAAATCGATATGTCTCTATGAGCACACTGTCGCGCTGAGCTAAAGGATCCTGTCTATCCCGCAATATACGCTGAATTCTGAAAACTCTCCTTATCAATCTTGCACCTTCCGCAATGGGTGGCTCGTGTAAACGGACAGGACATGGCTGCGACAGACTTCCCAAATCCACCTTCGCTTTTATAGCCGTGGTCTCTCATCTTGATTACACGAAGTAATTTACTATTACTACTCTAAAATATGAATTACATCTGAAATAATCAAATACATGAAATAGAATGATTAATAGTACATTTCCCTTTTTTTAGGAAATGGCCTGTATGTATCTGTATGAAATCAATAAAAGAATCAAGTACTGCATTATCTTTAGTTACATTGATAATATTTATTTATGGAAAAACAGTGGAAAAATATCGCTGTTGCTTTCGTATAAATGAAGCGGACATACCTGAGTGGCCGCGATCTAATCCTGTTTACATAAAGTAAACCTGCTCCCCAGCAGGTTTACGCTTACAGCTCTGTTGCTATGACAGCAAGTCCCGGATGAGCTTCGGAGAACCGAACGATCAAAGATCACGCGAAATCGTCAACAATCTAATCCAGCTAACTTACTTAGCGAGGTACGAAGAACGGGCCCCTGGTTATTAAATGCCGCTCCAGCCAGCCAGAGAATCCCCCGTCGCCCCGCCCCTCTCCTCCCTGTGCCGCAAGCAGCAGGCACACCTGAGGGCGCCCTTACTCCCACCGATCGGTGCCTATGACATCCCCAAAATGCGCTCGCATGATGTTTTCTTTTCTTTTCTTTCCTTTTTTTTCCTCCTTTTTTTTTTTTTTGGCCGATGCCCGTGATGCTGCCCCCACCACGATGCCGCCCTGGGGAACCGCCCATGTCGCCCTTATCAAAAATCGCTACTGTCTGTGGGTTTTTTTTTTATAGTTTAAAAACGGCTCTTAAACTTGCAAGTTGATCTTTAAAATCAAGCCAGAAAGGTGTGAACAGATGCCTAGATACAGATATCCAAGAAACCAAGTAGCTGTGTGGCGTCTGTTTGTCAAACTGAAGGCTTCCACTTTCTTTTCTGATAGGAGCCAGTTTGGTCTATCTGAAGGTAGTGGCACGCAGCGCTGGCACTACGGTTTCATAAGTTAGTGTTTTGGGATTGTACCCTGTAACCAGATTGTAGACTGTAACCAGTGTTGAGGTCATTACCCAAAAAAAGTAATGTATCGAACAATTTCACCTGAAACTCATTGACACATACACACACCAGTTAGCTATGTAAACCTATAGGCTAGAGTCAAACACACCAACACAGTGAGGAGACAGCCCAAAGCCACCCCAGAGTGATCTCCACAGCCACACAAACAGCCACATTTCTAAATATGTTTCTTTAATTGACAGAACATCTCTCTGCTGTGCTAACGTGAATGGAAAGTGTTTATTTTTAGCTCATTAATTAAACTGTTAAAACTGAACATGATAAACTAGGTAACGCAGTGTGCTGGAGGTTGTGGGAAATGGCTCGCTGTATACTGACGTGGATAGCCTTTTAAAAATCAGATGATTAATGAATTCGAACCTTTGCTTTTCGCAGTGACCGTTTGTGACGGCACCAAGAACTTTCTGAGCACGATGGGAAATTCAGAAATCATGT
Organism: Aulonocara sp. 'chitande type north' Nkhata Bay; assembly: GCF_057382095.1. Taxonomy (NCBI): domain Eukaryota; kingdom Metazoa; phylum Chordata; class Actinopteri; order Cichliformes; family Cichlidae; genus Aulonocara; species Aulonocara sp. 'chitande type north' Nkhata Bay. Next base: position 23,258,277 of record NC_141348.1, read on the forward strand.
ACAACTTGATGAAGACGAGGTACAATAACTGCGACATTGTGATAGGAAACCTCGAGATCACCATGATGGGCCACACCAGAGACTTCAACTTTCTGGAGGTGAGGTTGCAAACATTACGAACAACAAACCAAGAGAGAGTTTGACTACCATTTTCTCCAGCTAAACAAAAACAAAGCTGAGGTAATAGTCTTTGGCGCCAAAGAAAAATGATTACAGGTCACCAGAGAACTTCAATCTATACATCTAAAAACCACAAACCAGGCGAGAAATTTGGGTGTAGTGATGGATGCAGACCCAAACTTAGAAAAACACATTAAGACAATAACAAAATCAGCTTACTATCACCTCAAGAATATTTCAAGGATAAAAGATCTGATGTCTCAACAGGACCTGGAAAAACTAGTGCATGCATTCATCTTTAGTAGGCTTGATTACTGTAACAGCATCTTTACAGGTCTACCTAAAAAAATCAGTCAGACAACTACAGCTCATTTAGAACTCTGCTGCTCGAGTCCTCACTAAGACCAAAAAAGTGGACCACATCAGTCCAGCTCTGAGGTCTTTACACTGGCTGCCTGTCCGTCAGAGCATAGACTTTAAAGTTCTGATGCTGGCCTATAAAGCTCTGAATGGTTTAGGACCAAAATACATCAGTGACCTCCTGACCCAGTATGAACCTTCCAGATCCCTCAGGTCATCTGGATCCGGTTTTTTATCAGTTCCCAGAGTCAGAACCAGACACGGAGAAGCTGCATTCAGCTTTTATGCTCCTTATATCTGGAACAAACTCCCAGAAAGCCTCAGATCAGCTGAAACACTCAGTTTATTTAAATCCAGGTTGAAGACTCACCTGTTCTCAGCTGCATTTGAATAAAGCACCAAATCCACACGTTTAAGCTTAAATTTCAAAACTTATATTTTAACTACTGATTTTATCTACTGTTCTGATTTTATCTGTTTTGATTTTATATACAGTTTTGTTTGTTTGTTTGTTTGTTAATTAGTTTGTTTGTTTGCTTGTTTTAATCAATTTTAAATCATGCTTTTTATTTGGTTTTGTTTCTAATGTCTCTGTAAAGCACTTTGAATCACCTTGTTGTTGAATTGTGCTATACAAATAAACTTGCCTTGGCTTGCCTTACCATTATTCCTTTCACTGCAAAGGTGTCACCGACAAGATGAGTAAGGATGTGAATCAACCATTTTCATTCGTCCAGGAGAACACAGAAAGTCAAAACATGTTCTGTTTGATCGCTCTCTGTAATGGATTTTGTCTCAAATCCAGAATGAGCTCATTTATGCCCCCACCCCTTTTGTGCTAGTCATGCCACTGAAGTCAGTGACTAACTCAGTAAGCAAACACGCCCCTGCTGCTTTGTGACCCTGATAACAATTTGATTGAGCAGAAGAATTGACAAATTGCATTTTTCTCTTCCTTGTTCTTTTCTTTTGCCTTGCAGTCTATCAAGGAGGTGACAGGGTACATCCTTTTTGCTATCAATGAGTTCAGCCGCCTCCCACTGCACCACCTGCGCGTCATCAGAGGCAGCACACTGTATGAGGACCAGTATGCCTTGGCTGTCATGGTCAACTATCAGAGGGATGGGGAGCATGGCCTTCAAGAACTGGGCCTGACTCACCTCACAGGTACACAGAGAGTCACTCATTTGATGTATAGAGTGTGTTTAACATGTGGGAGGCTGGATTGGAGCAGATAAGAGGTCAAGTTGGATGTGGCACTCTTACTGTTGGAGCTCCCACATCTACACAGTTCAGCCACACCTTTAGAATACCGGTTGTTGAAACGCAGCAGTGTGTGTGTTTGTGCCCGTGTGTGTGCTTGTGTGTATAGAAGTGATATGAAGTCCCTGGAATGTACCATGTGCTCAACCGCTCAACTGCCAGTGTAACATGAGCTCCAGCACATGATACGTTTGCTGTGTAGTAAACAGAGAATGGCAGAGTTTGTTAGGATGAGGCACAGGCCTGTTCGGGCTTGCTTTCCTAACTGTACTGCCCCATTTACACCTATGTGTACCTTCTACAGAGATCCTCAGGGGAGGAGTGAAGATCATCCGGAATAAGTATCTGAGCTACGCCCCGCAGGTGAACTGGCTGGACATAGTGAAGGATGGAACAGCCCAAATTGTGATAGAGGACAATGGGCCTGAAAGTGAGTGCACTGGGTTGTAACTACACACATAGATATATCTGCGTCTTGTTTTTAGGAGCCAGAAGTGAATCCGTTTGAGCCGACAGGTTAGAATCTTAAGCTAATACTAGCAAGCTTAATGTTAATGTGCATCCATAGACTGATGCATTGCATTACCCAGACACAAATACCTGCTAATTGTACTAACATACAAATAAAATAGTAGAATTTCACTCCACAAAATGATGCAATTAACCACACAGAAAACACCCAAAAACCTCCTTAAAAGGTGCAAACACGACAAACATGGTAAAGTGGACCATCTGAGGTGACACCTAGCAGACACGTGGTGGTCTAGCAGCCCCTGGTCTCAAACTTCAAAGCCTTAAAACAATTTAAACATGTGAGTCATTAAAAAAAATAAGCACAGAAGGTCAAATTAGTTCTAAAGACAGAAACCATTTTTTGTTTAAGTCTGTAAACATGTTTACACTGGCGAAACGTCTTATTGGAGTTAACTCGCACTTGGATTCACCCTCAACTGGCCATTAGAGGAACTGCAGGCTTCATTTTTCAGCGCTGCAAGTTGCATCTTGTAACTTGTAGAGGTTTCATTTTTTTCTTCTGCTGAACTTTGGATTTAAAACAAAAAACAAAATCTGAACTTTTCCTTTAATTTAAGACTTTTGTTCTGGTTTTGTATTAAAATGCGGAAACTAATAAGAGTTTGTTTTTTTTTTAATCTCAGAGCCTTGTCACAAAGCCTGTGGAGACGTGCCATGCTGGGGTCCAGGAAATGACACATGCCAGATCTGTGAGTCATATCAAGCACCTTTATCTTTAATGTCTTGATTTTCCACGCACTGGTTACCTTGTGAGATGTCTCACACATGAATCATGGCTGCTGCCAGAGTTGTTCATTTACATTGCACATTGTTAATAATATACGTAACTTCAAAGTTAAAAGTTTAATATGCATCTACGGTACAGTTTTAGTTTCACGCCAGGTTTTTACAAGCGTCGACTCTCTTACAGTGACAAAGACCGTGTGCGCCCCTCAGTGTAGTGGCCGCTGCTTTGGTAGAAACCCGAGCGAGTGCTGCCACGTTGAGTGTGCTGGAGGTTGCACTGGGCCCAAGGATACAGACTGCTTTGTGAGTCCAAGTCTTCCACAGGCTTTAATGAGAAGATATTTTCACATGTTGCAGTACAGAAAACGCAGATGTAAAAATAAAATGTTCCTCTGTTATAAATTGCATTTTGCAGGCCTGCAGGAACTTCAACAACTCGGGCTCCTGCGTGCCTCAGTGCCCACAAACTGTGATCTACAACAGGCTTACATATAGAATGGAGCCCAACCCCAATGCCAAGTACCAGTACGGCTCTATTTGTGTGACCCAATGCCCCAGTGAGTCCCACACATGACAATATTCACATAAACTCAGAATTTATACATAGTTTCTTCCTGTAAGATTGCTGTTTTTACATATTTTTAATCATTGTTATGACTGCGCTGTTCAGCTTTCTTCACAGTGTTTACTGAAGGCTTAACGCAGTCACTGACGATCATTTATGCATTTATTCTCATGTGTTTTCTGTTTTTTTTTAATAGAAAACGTTGTGGTGGATGGCAGTTCATGTGTGAGCAACTGCCCATCTAATAAAATGGAAGTGGAGAAAAATGGTGTGAAAACATGTGAGCCCTGCAAAGGCCTCTGCCCTAAAGGTATTTCATGCAGATCGAACTCAAGCTCTCTCTACAGATACCTTACAGCTTTGCTGTTATTAACTGTTTCCTTCTCATCTTTTTTTTTTCCCAGTTTGCCATGGCACAAGCTGGACTGATTCAAACAGCGAAACGGTCGATGCTCGCAACATAGAAAGTTTCATAAACTGCACTAAGATCCAGGGAAGTCTTAACTTCCTGGTGACGGGAATAGAAGGGTAAAAAAAACTTTCTTTCATAAAACGCAGCAAAGATTTAAAAAAAATTTCTCTAGATCAACCTGCACTTTTTTGACGTTTTTGCAACATGCTTTTCCTTTTACTTACTTATTTCATTTTTGCTCAGTGATGACTACAACAAGGTACCACCCCTTGATCCAGAAAAACTGAAAATCTTCAACACGGTGGAGGAGATTACAGGTGTGTGTATGTTGTGGGGTTGTGCTTTTTTTTTAGACTGTCACTTAGACTGCTTTTATCTTTTTATGTTATTTAATGCCATTTGCAGTCTGGTTGAGGCTTCTGAAAAACAATCTCTCTGTTTTCAGACTTCCTCAACATCCAGTCGTGGCCTGCAAGCATGTCTGACCTGTCAGTCTTCTCCAACCTCCAAACAATTCAGGGAAGAAAACTTTACAAGTGAGAAACAGTTTTTTTGTTTTTGTCTTTTCTGCATTGTTATGCAGACAGAGTATTTGCTGGAATATAAAAGTAATTTTGTTTTTTTTTCTTTGTTATTTCTAATTTTTATCCTATCTTGTTATCCTGTTTAGAGGAGTGATTAGTAAAAGGTACAGTAAAGATTTCACATGCTCACATCTCTCTATCTCCTCTTAGAGCCTACAAATGTTCTGTCCGAATCCGTGGTGTTGGTATTTTTCAGTATGATTTTTTCAGGGGTAATTCAGCACTGGGATTGTTTGGTTAAGCTGGCCGTGGGCACAACTTTTTAAAGCTGGGAGAGGCAGCATGTTTTTGACATCAATTTGACAAAGAAAAAGCTCTTTTCAGGCTGGTCTCAAGCTTCAGTAAATGAGAGGAAAGCAAGATGGGGTACATCAGAGTACTTTTACCTGGGTTTAAATCCCGTCTGAAACCAAAAGCACTAAAGCATTAAAAACAAACCGCCTTCTCAGCTTTAATGAGTTCACATATAACTAAAGAATTTACCAAAGTAGATTCTACAAAATTGATACCGCAGTATCAGTTTTGTTGTAGTATTTCCATACTACATACTACATGATGCATGAAAATACTGAAGATTAAACATGAATATGTTTGTTGGCTGTTTGTCTTTTTAAGTACACGGGTTATGCAATTTGAAAAACATGACATTCAGACACCGAATCACTGAATTCATATTGTGTCTAAAAGGTATCAAAATGAATAGATGGTGACAAACTTCTCAAAGAAAACACACTGTGAAAGATTATATTACATCATTAAATGTGATCAGTAAGAACAACAAGAAACACAAAGTGCCACACTGCTGGATTTTGTGCAAATACAGCTAAAGTGCATTAATTGTGTTTGTAAACCTTAAAAAATAATGTCTGACATCATGTTCTTGAAAACTGCTAAACCTAAAAGAAATATGGCTTTCAATATTCACTTTGATTTTGTGGTATTTTAAACAAAATTGGAACATTTTCATCCACTTTCTGACCTTTATTTACTTCCTGCTGTTCTACAGGAGCTATGCACTCATGGTGGTTAAGATCAATTCTCTGACCTCGCTGGGGTTGCGCTCGCTGCAAAACATAAATGATGGTGCCGTGTACATTAAAGGAAACAAGAATCTCTGCTATCATGATACTGTCAACTGGACACGGCTTTTAGGCTCCCGTCCACAGAAACGTTCAAAGCTCTTAGTCATGGCCAACAACCAAAAGAAGGGTGAATGTGGTGAGTGGGGGCGGACCATTTAAAACTTGCAAGACGTGATTGTGAACAATGGCTCTGCTCATAACATCGTTTCTGTTTTGGTTGCGTCCTTAGTTAAAGAGAAGCATGTGTGTCACCCGCTGTGCTCCTCTGATGGCTGCTGGGGTCCGGGTCCAGACCAGTGTGTCAGCTGAAAGAAATACAGCAGGGGAGGAACCTGTGTACCAGACTGCATGTTCTTAACTGGGTCAGTATTCACAAAATGACGTATAAAGCGATTATTAATATAAAGCTTTAACGGTGTAACATGTATGCAGGTTGTTAGAGAGTGAATGACAAGAAGAAGTGGTATTAAAGAAACAAGCAGTGATTTAGAGAATTGATATTTTCTGATGGTTTCAAAAAGAATTTACATTTTAAAGCACAAATACTCGCACCCTGTTTGAAGTGCCACATTGCAAATAGATTATGTGCAAATACAGATAAAGTACATGCTTAATCGTATCCACCGTGCTCTCTGTGCACAAATCAGCAGGGGAGACAAATTGAATAACTGATTCAAATGCATTGCCGCCCAATTCTAGTGTGTTATAAACAATTTTCCCTCTAAACTGCGCGCGTGCAGTCTCTGCGCACAGAAATCTGCGTTGCGCACAAAAAAAAAATCTAACCTGAATTGAAATTAAAATTAAAATGTTAACAATTTTTGTTTTGCAGTGTTAGTCAGTAAGTGACTGGCTGCTCCTGTATGGGATTAGAACGATGCCAACCTTATCCCGTAGTTCAGCCAATAATGCGATTCACATTTGTATATACGCAGCTAATCAACGTCGTTGACAGGCTATGACAGCGTCCTTGTGTGCCGACACCGGTAGCAAAGCGACGTGGCTGATGTGGAGTGAAGCCACGTTAATGACAACGTGTACAACCATTGGAGATGTGAGCAGAACAGACGGCACAAATGACGGAAAAGTGTGGACTTTATACCAGTTTTTAAATTGTGTTGATAAGCCACGTAAAACCAGACTTATGATAAAAATATATGTAATGTTTGGTTTTCTTCCTGAATACTATCGTTGTTTATATTTACTGCAGGAAGAAACGGTAAAAACAGCGTTTTATAAAGAAAACCTCGAAAGCACTCTCCGCCTGTGAGTGAAAAAACAAAACAGGAAAAAAAACCCCACCCTTTCCTATTGGTCGAACAATGTACCATGTCGACCAATCAAAAAATGATATGGCAACCTGGCATTTAGTTGTTTAGGAAAGGGTGGCGGTGTTTTGAGACGTGAGAGATTCGCGATGTTTAGCGCAAATCTTGTGTAGTTAGTGTGCAGCGACTGCTGAATGTTACAGGTGTTACAGGAGTGATACATCTCCTGTTGTCAGGCCTGCAGGTATCAAGCTGTTGTTCTTCTTTATCTCATAGTGGACAGAAATGTTTTTTTGGAGTGGCACAAATAATTTGTGTGGCATCAAATTTGATGCAGAACACCTGATTGTTCTGTAAATAGTTTAAAATGTTTATTTTAACAAAAAAAAACCCCCGCCTTGGCTGCATTTTTAGGTAAACGGCTGCAAAAAACATATTGCATAACTCAGTTACTTTTTTGAAGAAGTAACTATATAATTAATTGCCCAACATTGGTCATTATATTGTTCTGAAGGCAGGACTGTGATGCAGTTTTCTGCCTCGCCATTAGAGGGCGCGGCCGTTTTGTGAGTAATGTTTTGACTGGGATGAAAAATGGTGTTCATGGAGGCGGTGTGAATCACAAGTTATGCTCGGGAGCAGTTTATGTGGGTTCATTGAGAGTGTGCGTCCATAAGACTGGTGAGTTTCAGGATATTTCTTGTGTAAGAAGGATAGCCTGTATGTTTATCACTCTGGACATCCTCTGTTTGTACATTTTCTATACATTTTCTTATTTTCTATAAGTTATCGCTAAGCTAAGCGCGCTAAGCTAAGCAAAGTTCGCCTAGGCCAAACTGAGTTCGGTTTCAGTTGGTGATTTGTTATGTGTATTTGCCTTCTTTAGTTGGCATCATAAGTGAGTGGGGCACAAGAGTTAAGTGATGGAAAGATGTTTATTTTCTTTGTTGCCAAATATGGTTCAGACTATAAGTAAAAGCCGCCAGCTTAGTAGTAGGGCCTATAAGACAAGTATGTGGCTGTAATATATTATATTGTGATTATTGTTGTCTATAATTTGATTGTAATTTGTGTTCTGTTTTTCCATTCTGTTTGTAGAACCACACACACACACATATACCCACGCCCATGCTAAATCTGCCATTAAAGAGTTGAACAATCATCCCCTGTCCTCATTATTTTCTGGAGGGTCATAGTGGCACTTGACCTGTGCACACCCTGCGATCACCACCGTAGAACTGAACCTCATATCAGAAATCATCATAACAAAATTGGTCCTTCGAGCCGGATCAGGTGATTACAGAGTGAAGATGGATTATGACCCCCAGAGAGCAGGTGCACGTCCATGGAGGGCTGTGCGACCTCCAGGATGGATGACTCAGTATGAAGGCTACACACTGCCACAACTGCTACATTGGAGCAACAGCAGACTAGAGAAGGATACGCCAAGATGACGCCCCTCACCCAGACTCCTGGTTCTATTGGAGCTGCAGGACAGACCCCAGTGTCATCCAGCATCCCTCAGGAGTTCATGAACATTGTGCAGCAACTGCAGGAGGACAACAGGGAACTTCAGCTGATGGTAGGAGACATGAGGAGGCAGATGGACCGTAATGTCACCACGTTGGAACCAACCTGCTTACGTTCTGCCCAGCAACCAGGGGGCTACATTTCAGCTGATGACACTTGGGTCTCCACACCTCTAACTACACAGCCTTTTCCCCTGAGACCAGAGCAGCACAATATATCCTACACACAGGATGCAGCTGAAGAATGGCCAGTACCACCACCTCCAGTTTTTCTCCCGAGAGATCATTCTGATCTACCAGAGGTACAGTCTTTTCCACCTCCACGGCTACCAGCCATTGCACAAGAGCATAGCCAACGCTTACAAGAGCTACAGTTACAGCAACCCTCAGCCACTGAAGCTCCTGACTTTCAGCCTTGTGCACCACAGTCCACCCCCTTATCTCGATCACTAGCTGGACCTAGTTTCGACGCAAACATGCTCCCCCCAGAACAAGTGTTGGCTCCCACTACAGCTGTAGCTGTAAAGGAGAAGACCTACAGAGGACCATCGCCCTCCATCCCAGAGTTCACGAAGGGTGATCCCAGGCAGTTTGCTAGATTAAGGCTTGCCCTAGACAATATTCTCCCCTTTGATGCAACCGAGAGGTTCAAATATCAGGTCTTATGTGACCACCTTAAGTTTGAGGAAGCTCTTTTAATTGCTGACTCCTACAGTAACTCACCTCACCCCTACTCTGACACGATGGCCTCGCTCACTAAACATTACGGTCAGCCGCACCAGCTGTCACTGCAGAGGATAGCAAAGCTTATGGATGAGCCCAGCATCCGCCCAGGTGACACAACTGGATTCAGAAGGTTTGCACTGAGAGTCCGTGCTCTGGTCGGCATGTTAGAGCAACTTGGGGAAGATGGACACATAGAGCTGCAATGCGGGTCTCATGTTGCTAGACTGACACGAAAGCTACCCCAAGACCTACGTGCTGCTTTCCGCCGCTACCTTTACCCACAGAAAGATGGAATACCATCATTGAGAGACTTTGCAGAGTGGCTGGAGTATGAGCTGGTCATTCAAGAGGGCGGAGATCACACAGAGAAGGTAGAGGAGAGCTCGAGAGACAGGAGCAGCATGAAAAGAGATAAAAGAGCCACCAAAAGGACTACCACCGTGCTGCACGGTGCAACACACAACACTGCCCCCCAAAGGTCCTCAGCCACAACCCCTTACACTTCTGAGGTCCAAGACAAGCCCACAGCTTATTGTCCATATTGTAATAACACTCTGCACTTCCTAGATCAATGTGTCAACTTCAAGATGCTGACTAAGGAGCAGAAATCAACTTGGATTAAGTCCAACAATCGCTGCTGGTGTTGTGGGCGGCACCACCAGGCCGCTCAGTGTCGACTTAAAATGCAGTGTAAGGCATGCAGGGGAAAACACCTAGAGGCCCTCCATGAAGTGAATCTCAGACCTGCTGCACCCAATCCACCAATGGAACACGTCGCTGTGCTTCTGAAGATAACCAAAGTGCTCCTGCAGAACGGTGAGCACACCCTGGAGACATTCGCCATATTGGATGATGGATCTGAGAGGACGATCCTTCTCCCTGAGGCCACTCAAAGACTGCAGTTACAGGGCATGGCAGAGAGTCTTACTCTACGTATGGTGAGACAAGGATTGAGAACCTTGCATGGTGCATCAGTGACAGTCAAAGTCTCCCCTGCCAGCCAACCATCCAGAACATTCACCATTGAGAGAGCCTTCACAGCTGATGACCTAGGCTTGGCTGAGCATTCATACCCCGTGAAAGCACTTCAACAGAAATATAGACACTTGAGAAGGCTTCCCTTGCAGCCCTTCACAAATGCCCAGCCACTCCTTCTGATCGGCTCTGACTGTCCTCACCTAGTAACGCCCATCAAACCTGTGCGCCTAGGCTTACCTGGAGGACCAGCTGCAGTCAAGACTAGACTTGGTTGGGTACTACAGGGACCAATTGTTAACTTGTTATTTTCTGTTTTATCGCGAGAGTACTGTTGCCCGCGAAGTGTTGTTGTTGTGGTGGGTATAAAAAATGGCGGAACGAATAAAGCGCTGTGAATGAGAGTACGACGTCGTGTCTTTTGAGTTAACATTGGTAGCAGAGGATGGTTTCCAATTACAAAGTACCACCAAAGCTTGATGAAGCCAGGCCATACGAATGCTGGAAGAATGAAGTCAATATCTGGAGACGAGTTACGGAGCTGGATAAAAAGAAACAGGCACTCGCGGTGGCGCTGGGGCTCGAGGGAAGAGCCAGAGAAACGGCCATGGAGATACCCGCGGAAGATTTGGACAAAGATGACGGTATGGAAATACTACTTGCAAAACTTGACGCGGTGTTTCAGAGAGAAGAGAAAGACCGCGCTTATGAAGCCTACTCGTGTTTTGACTCCATTGCAAAGAACCACAGCATGTCGATGGCAGACTACATTATAGACTTTGAACAGCGTTATAACCGGATGAAAAAGTACAACATGACGCTGCCTGACGCTGTGCTAGCATTTAAGCTTCTAGATACAGCTTGTCTTGATGAGAAAAGTCGACAGCTTGCACTGACAGCGTGCACGGACTTAACGTTTGCGTCTATGAAGTCTGCACTGAAACGGATTTTCGGAGGGAAAGTAACCGGAGTTTTCAGCGGAATTCAACTGAACCAAGAAGCAGTTTTCCTTACGGAACAAAAAGGTCCCAAATACAAACGAAACAACGGTACTTCGTCGCGGAGTGGACAGCAACAACCACTACAAGGTACCAACCCAGTTGACAAGTTTGGCAAGCGAACAAGATGTGCTATTTGTCAGAGCACTTACCACTGGGCGAAAGACTGTCCTCATTGTAATGGTGACCAAGTAAAGCTAACTGAAGATGGGAAAGTGGAGGAGTGTAACATTACTTTGTACACTAAAGCCTCAATGACAGACTCTGAAATCTTCCTGACTGAGGCACTGGGATCAGCCATTATTGATACTGCATGTACACGTACAGTTTGTGGTCAGAAGTGGCTAGATAGTTACATGCGTGACCTCAGCCAAGGCCAAGTAAACAAGCTGTTGCAATCAGAAACCCCCAGCTCCAGACCATTTCGCTTTGGGGATGGTATTGTAGTGTATTCCAGCAGAAAAGTGAAACTTCCAGCCAAAATTGGACAAACAAAATGTGACATTGAAAGTGAAGTAGTTCCTGTTGACATTCCACTACTACTGAGCAAATCGTCTCTCAAGAAAGCAGGGACTGTTCTAGACATGGAGAATGACAGTGTTGTCATGTTCAAGCAGCCTGTTCCTCTAGAGCTCACTAGTTCGGGACACTATTGTGTGGACATTAGAGATGAAAATACTACAGAAAGCTGCAATGAAAATGAAGTTCTCATGGTAACTGCTGAAATGTCTACAAAAGAGAAACAGAAAGTCCTTGTGAAACTTCATAAGCAGTTTGGTCATGCATCTGCAGAGAGGTTATTGAGGCTCATCCAAAGCTCTGGCAATACAGATAAACAATGTGCAGTTATTCTACAAGAGATAGTTCGTGACTGTGACATTTGTCAGAAATATTGCAAAACCAAGCCGAGACCTGCTGTTGGTCTACCCCTGGCTTCTGAGTATAATGAGACAGTAGCGATGGATCTACATGAGCTGGAGCCCAATGTGTGGTACCTTCACATCATCGACCACTTCACACGCTTCAGTGCCGGCAGCATCGTAAAGACAAAGAAAGCTGCAGAGATCGTCAACTCCTTCATTCACACCTGGATAAGCATTCACGGTGCCCCCAGACGGCTCTACACAGACAACGACGGAGAGTTCAACAACACAGACATTCGGGACATGGCTGAAAACTTCAACATTGAGGTAAAAACAACGGCGGGGTATAGTCCCTGGAGCAACGGACTACTGGAGAGACATAACATGACACTTACAGAAATCCTCCTGAAGGTAAAAAAGGAATGAGGATGTGACTGGCACACTGCGCTAGACTGGGCCCTTATGGCCAAAAACAGTATGCTTAATGTACATGGTTATAGTCCACATCAACTTGTGTTTGGCCAAAACCCCAACCTTCCTTCTGTGTTGATGGATAAGCCACCTGCCTTAGAGGGCACAACTGTAAGTGCAAGAGTAGCTGAACATATCTCAGCATTACATGCTTCCAGGAAAGCATTTACTGAGGCAGAGTGTTCAGAAAGGATCAGGAGAGCACTACGCAAACAACTTGGGCCTACAGATGACAAATATGAGGCAGGAGATAAAGTATACTACAAACGAGTCGACTGTACAGAGTGGAAGGGTCCAGGTGTAGTTATTGGGCAGGATGGAACTGTTGTATTTGTAAGACATGGGGGGACTCTTGTAAGAGTACACCAGTCAAGATTGACTAAAGTGGATTCACAGACTGGAGATAAACAAATACCACACAGTACTACTGATGATGACAACAAAGACGCAGTTGAAAATGATGACACTGACACACCCGATGGTGAACAGAGTATTAGTGAGGAAGAAGACATCACTATTGACAGAGAAACTAACACTATTGACAGAGAAACTAACACTACAGAAAACATGTCTGTCACACACACTACAGAAAACATGTCTGTCACACAAACTGCAAATGAGCCCTCTACACCCACTGATCATGTCTCTGCAAATGTAAAGTTAAGATAAGGACAGCTGATTGCTTTTACCAACAGAGACAACGGTGTTCAACACACAGCCAGAGTGCTAGGCAGAGCGGGAAAAGCAAAAGGGCAATACAAAAACTGGTACAATGTGCAATATCTTGAGCATGATGGTAGTGAAGGTGAAAAGAAAGCTGTAGACATGTCACTTGTTGATGGTCTTTGCACTGAAGCTGAAAACAGAGATGCAGATGTACTCACAACAAAAGATATTTCCTTTGATTCTGCTAAGCAGCAGGAGATTGAGAGCTGGCAAAGTAATGGTGTGTTTGATGAAGTGAAAGACCTGGGTCAAAAATGTGTGTCTACTAAATGGGTCTGTACACTCAAAGAAACTACTAATGGTGTTGTCCCAAAGGCTCGACTTGTGACACGGGGGTTTGAAGAGGTAAATACTAAAGAACTACAGAAAGACTCTCCAACATGTGCGTCTGAGTCCCTCAGACTGGTGCTAGCTGTGATATGTCAAAACAAGTGGAGAGTAAATTCAATGGACATTAAATCTGCCTTCTTGCAGGGAATGGAACTGTCAAGAGACATCTATCTTCGTCCCCCACCTGAAGCTGGCAAGGACAATGTTCTATGGAAACTGAAAAAGTGTGTTTATGGACTTGCAGATGCTTCACTTTATTGGTACAATAAGGTCAAAGACATTATGCTCAAAACTGGTGGTAAAATATCACAGGTTGATCCTGCAGTGTTCTATTGGCAGAATGAACAATCTGAGGTTACAGGAGTGCTTGCATGTCACGTTGATGATTTCCTTTGGGCTGGTTCAAGTCACTTTGCAACTCATATCATTCCTGTACTGAGATCTACCTTCCTTGTGGGCCGTGAAGAACATGACAGCTTTTCTTATGTTGGTATGGACATTTGTACAGTTAATGATGTAATAGAGGTGCATCAACAACTTTACATTGACAACCTACAACCGGTTCAGTTACAAGCAGCACGGGCTGTACAGAGGGAGGCTTCCTTAAGTGAAACAGAACGTGAGCAACTCAGGTCAAAAATAGGACAGATTTTGTGGGTTGCCAAACAAACAAGGCCTGATGTTATGTTTGACACATGTAGCCTTGGATCTAATATCAAAGATGCAACTGTACAGTCCATTCATGAAGTGAACAAAGTTATCTGTAAACTTAAGGCAGAGAAAGTGACTCTTAAGTTTCGGCACTTGGGTAACAGTGAGGATCTGGCATTGGTTGTTTTCAGTGATGCTTCATTTGGCAACCTTCCTGATGGCGGTACTCAAGGAGGGGCATTAATCGTCCTTATGGGTAAAGGAGGAAAGTTTTGTTCTCTTTTCTGGCAGTCTAAAAAAATCAGGCGCGTGGTCAGAAGTACACTGGCAGGAGAAACTCTTGCCATGTCAGATGGAATAGACAGTGCTGTCTTCCTGGCAACACTTTTTTCTGAGCTTACAACTGGTAACACTGGTCTAAACGCTCTTCCTTTGATCTGTGTAACTGATAATCATTCCTCGTTTGATGCACTCAAGTCTACTAAGCAGGTTACAGAGAAGAGACTGAGGCTAGAAATGAGCAGCATTAAAGAGCTCATACAAGCCAAGAAAATCAGACAGGTTTGTTGGTCAGATTCAAAATCTCAACTTGCTGATTGTCTGACAAAAAAGGGAGTTTCACCTTTAACCCTTCTAAAGGCGCTAGATGAAGGACTCTGGATACTGTAATCCTTTGTCTACAAAGTTGTCTTTGCATTCAAATGTACCATTGTTTATTGTGTGCAATGATAGTATGCTTTAAGTAAAGCAAAGCACTTTTGAAATGTTTTTTTTGTTTATATAAATATATACATATATGTATACAAATGTTTACAGGGGTGTGTTTATACTTTTATTTTATTTTTTTTTAAGAAAGAGGGAGATTGTTAACTTGTTATTTTCTGTTTTATCGCGAGAGTACTGTTGCCCGCGAAGTGTTGTTGTTGTGGTGGGTATAAAAAATGGCGGAACGAATAAAGCGCTGTGAATGAGAATACGACGTCATGTCTTTTGAGTTAACACCAATCCCCTCCCTTAAGCACTATGCTCAACCGCGACAGTGCCTCTTCCTCTCAACTGCCTCTCCTCAATCAGAGCTTCATAGTCAAGTAGATAGGCTTTGGCATCTCGACACTCTCCCATATCGGAGTGAGAAACTAGTGACACGTCTCGGAGGGAAGAGCAAGCTATGAGGGTTTTGGAGGCAAAGACGACAAGACTGAATGTCGAGGGAGTAAACAGATATTCAACTCCCCTTCTGCGTGTCAGTGATATGCCTACACTCCGGAGCCACCTGAAGCAGTACTCCCCAATCTACGTGGCACGGAGAAGTGCCTCAGTCGAGACCCAGAGAAGACTAAAGCTTATCAAGCGAAGATTACAAAGTTGATAACAGCAGGCTATGTCAGAGAAATCAGTGAAGAGGAAATGAGGGCCTCCAAAGAATCATGGTTCATCCCCCACCACATGGTGACACACAACGGAAAGAACCGTGTGGTGTTTAATTGCTCATTCACCTATAGCAGGGGTCTGCAACCTTTAACACCCAAAGAGCCACTTGGACCTGGTTTCCACGCAAAAGAAAACACTGGGAGCCGCAAATACTTTTTGAAATCTAAAATGAAGATAACACTGTATATATTATTTTGTTTTTTTACCTTTATGCTTTGTGTGAACAACTAAAGTAAGTAAGTAAAGTTTATTTATCAAGCGCTTTTCACAGACAGGCAGTTACAAAGCGCTGTACACAAATATTAAAATAAACAATACAATCAATAGACATTATACACAATGTAAAAGATCAAATGTAAATAATGTAAAGAATATAAAATACGTAGATCAACAAAAGGCTTGTTTGAACAGAAAAGTTTTTAACTGCTTTTTAAAAGAATCCACAGATCAACTAAGGTGTGTTGCTTATGAAATCCATGAAGTGCTACAGAGAAAATTACATTTTATTCATGTAATTAACACATTTTGAACTCATAAAGAAATATAACAAAAGGAAAGACACCCAGCTGAACTAAAATGATCCATGTAGCAAACAAAAACTGTTGTGAGCCGCCACCCTTATATCGCCTTTGGGCTTTTGGAGCCTTGATCTGACTTTTAAAAAATAATTGGAAAAAAAAGCACAATGCTGCTAAAACAAATAGATATTTGCAAAATTCTGCCTAAATATGTATTTTACCTGGTTAATGTGTGTGGCGGGGCGTGGTCTGCAGTGCCGCTGTATGGGAGTCGGACGCACCTCAGCGGCACCCGCAATCATGTCTCGCCACCTTAAAGTCTGTGCTCTCTCTGCTGTTGTGTTGTCAGGCTGTGAGCTGCAAAGCTACAGCTGGCTGTATGCGTACAGCAACCGTGTGTGAAAAGTGGTCAATAAAGAGATGCTGAAAAGAGTGTTCATGCAAACATTGTCGGGTCTGCCGTGGTATGTTTACAATGGGACTTCTGGTCCCAAACCTCTGTGCGCAGCGTCTGCAAATTGGGGCTGTACGAAGTCACTTTCATCTTCACGCAGGACTGTAAGCTGTCATCTGTGAGGCGTGAGCGGTGTTTGTTTTTAACATAGTTCACGGTGGAGAACAGCTGCCGACATAATATGGATCCGAAGATCCATATTTGGCCTACCTGGGGTCGAAAGTCTCGATAAATGCATGCCGTTTCAGCGGGTACACCGGCTTCCGCGAGTGTGACGCTTATTTTGAGCGATGAAAAAAACAAGATATAATTTTATTTTTATATTTCAAAATCACAACAATCTTCCAATTTAGAACTACAAGTTAAAAAAAGAACTAAACATAAAAAAACCCACTTCAGCTAAATACTTCTAATTTAATTTCCCAAACCACCCGGAGCCGCAAAATAAAGACTAAAGAGCCGCATGCGGCTCCGGAGCTGCGGGTTGCCGACCCCTGACCTATAGGGATCAGAACCTCAACGAGCTGCTTTTACCAGGCCCGAACCTGGGGGCCTCTCTTCTTGGTGTGCTGCTACGCTTCAGAGAATGCTCCATCGCAGTTAGCAGTGACATCAAGGGGATGTTCCACCAGGTGAGGCTACTGCCCGATGACCGGCCACTACTACGTTTCATCTGGCGCGATCTGCAAAGAGACACCCATCCCAAGGTGTAGAATGGCAGGTGCTCCCCTTTGGGACAACATGCTCACCATGCTGTGCAATTTATGCACTCCAGCGACACGTCCATGACCACAGTGACCAGGGAGATGACGTGCGTGACTCCATTGAGAAGAATTTTTATGTTGACAACTGGTTACAGAGCTTCTCTTCTCCAGATGTGGCAACAAAGGTTGTGGACAAACTACGGTCACTATTATAGGAGGGAGGATTTGAGCTAAGACAGTGGGCCAGCAGCACCCCAGATCTCATCAGCCATCTACCAAAGGAAATAAGATCGGAGAGCAGCGTACAGTGGCTGAATCAAACTGATATGGACCCTCAAGAATCTGCTCTAGGTCTGCGCTGGATGTGCTGCTCTGACACTCTGCACTACAATGCAGTTGGAGAGGAATCCTCCTACCATGAGAAACCTCTACCGGGTTCTGGCGAGTCAGTATGACCCACTAGGGTTTCTCGTCCCCTTCACAACGAGGGCGAGTACTAGTCCAGCAGTTGTGGGACAAAAAGCGTGAGTGGGATGACCCCCTGTTACCAAGTGACCTGCTCTGCATGGAACGAATGGGAAGGTGAGCTGCAACATCTGGACAACATCAGTCTACAACGTTGTTATGTGAGCCCAGAGCTGGACAAATCCTACAGTAGACGTGAGTTGCACATCTTCTGCGATGCATCTCCACAGGCATATGGAAGTGTTGCCTACCTACGGACGGAAGATGCTGCTGGAAAGGTGGAAGTTGCTTTCCTGACTGCCTGCTCTAGGGTGGCTCCTAAACGGCAGATCTCCATGCCACTTTTGGAACTATGTGCAGCCTTGACTGGAGCTCAACTCGCTAGCCTGCTGACCAAAGAACTCACCCTACCACTATGCAGAGTGGTGTTATGGACAGACTCCACCACTGTCCTAACATGGATCCAGTCAGAGTCCTGTCATTTCAAGGTGTTCGTTGGAACTCGGATAGCTGAGATCCAGGAACTGACAGACAGACAGTCTTGGCGTTATGTGACAACATGTGACAATCTGGCAGATGATCTAACTAGGGGTAAAAGGCTACAAGACCTCACAGTCCAGTCCCGTTGGGCATGTGGGCCCCTGTTTCTGCATCTACATCGAGACCAGTGGCCAGAGCACCCAGCCACACCATGTACAGACTTTGCTGAGGAGCAGAGTAAACCAATAACTTGCTTAGCTGTGTCTACTGACTCTATCTCCCTGCCTGATGCACAGCAGTTTACCAGTTTTAGCGAGCTTTTGGAAGAAACAGCCAGGTGCCTTCACGGGGCAGCTGGTGACAATCTCACATCAGAGAACTACAAGGAGGCTGAGCTTATTCTGCTGAGAGCTCCTCAGTTGTATTGGACCCTAAACATCCAGTCACCAGACTACTCATCCGACAGGCTGACAGTGATTTGAAACACCCAGGAGCAGAGAGATTGTTTGCAGATTTGAGAAGGAAATACTGGATTCTTCGCGGCCATGAAGTCATAAGAAGTGAACAGCGCTCCTGCCCTGAGTGCTAAAAATGGAGCCAAAGATGGCTGACCTTCCCCTTGCACGCCTACGATTACATCAGCCAGCCTTCTTCTCAACAGGCATCGGCTGCTTTGGGCCACTGCAGGTGAAGGTTGGTCGGTGTTGTGAAATCGGTTTATGTTGTCCTAGTAAGGCTACCATGAGGGCAGCCACTAGAGGTCGCTAGGAGACCGGTGTGTATATGTGTTTTCCAGAAATTGATGTAGCCACGTACTCTGCTGCTACAATTCAATAAAAAGCGGTTCGTGCTTGAGAACCCTGCGTCTTATTGCCTCCGAACATGACAGTCGGAGAAATGAAAAACGCTGGGGCCTGCTCTTCAAATGCTTGACGACTCGTGCCATTCATATTGAGGTGCTGTCTAGCATCAACACCGACTCATTTCTAATGGCATTAAGAAGATTTGTCTCTCGTCGTGGGAAACCAGCTGAGATACTGACATCCTCTGTTTGTACATTTTCTATAAGCTAAGTTATCGCTAAGCTAAGCGGGCTTAGCTAAGCTAAGTTCACCTAGGCCAAACTGAGTTTGGTTTGAGTTGGTGATTTGATATGTGTATTTGCCTTCTTTAGTTGGCATCATAAGTGAGTGGGGCGCAAGAGTTAAGTGATGGAAAGATGTTTATTTTCTTTGTTGCCAAATATGGTTCAGACTATAAGTAAAAGCCGCCAGCTTAGTAGTAGGGCCTATAAGACAAGTATGTGGCTGTAATATGTTATATGGTGATTATTGTTGTCTATAATTTGATTGTAATTTGTGTTCTGTTTTTCCATTCTGTTTGTAGAACCACACACACACACATATACCCACGCCCACGCTAAATCTGCCATTAAAGAGCTGAACGATCATCCCCTGTCCTCGTTATTTTCTGGAGGGTCATAGTGGCACTTGACCTGTGCACACCCTGCGATCACCACCGTAGAATTGAACCTCATATCAGAAATCATCATAACAATATACTGTATTTTGCAGACAGAGTTACAGGACTCTCTCCCAGACCACAGACTCATACTCATAATACAAGTCAGAGCTTTATAAAAAAAAGAAAAAAGAAAGTTGTGTTTTCAAAATTGGAGTTCAAGTTATTTTTACTTCCAATAGTGTTAACATACTACACTACGGAGCCCCGCAAGGGACATGGGAGAAAAAAAAATTAAGATAAACTTTTGCGAGTTTGTTTTGCGAGATCTCGCAAAAGTTCATCTTAATTTTTGGTCATGAACAAGATTTTTTTTTTAAATTTTCATTGTAAGTGGGCTAAAGCAGTTAATTAAAAGTAGTCTAACATAAATGTAAATGCTGTAATTTGATTATTTTAATAAACCATGTAATGGTTGGATGGATTCGATGCTGGCATGACCACAGTGCTCACGTCTGCTGTTGCTCACAGTGGTCCAAAGGATCGCTCAGGGAGTTTGCGTGTTCGCTCAGACACATGAAAAATTAGAGGGAACATTGGTTATAAGTGGAGATCAAGAGTGATTACTGTGTATAGGTCTATACATTGTTAAGGAAAATCCTGAGCACTGGCCCTAAGATGTGACTAATGTCTGCTGTAAGTCTTTGAACTTGAATAGAAACTAGCAGAGGGAGTTTGCTACTAAGTCAAGGGAGTGTCTGCCCTGTCACCCTGAGTGTAAGGTCCAGGAGGAGAAGGAGACGTACACAGGCCCGGTATGTTTGACATAAAACTTCTAGAAGGGAAAAAAAAAAGAACTGGAATAGGGCTTCTGCTGCCACCTAGCGGCCTTACAAAAAATGGCTGTCCACCATAATGCCACTCGCCTTCAACTCTTGCAAAAACCTTTCCGATTTTATTCACCCTTTTTTTTTGTCTGCAGGGAGCAAATAAATGTCTAGCTTGTGCCAGCCTGAAGGATGGCCCACACTGTGTCTCCATGTGTCCTGAGGGTGTTATGGGGCAGGAGGGAACCATCTTTAAATATCCAGACAAGGAGGGCAACTGTAAACCTTGCCACAACAACTGTACCCAGAGGTAAGTACAAGTGGAATGATGTAGTTAGACACACACAATTTGCTTCTTTAAACTGAACTGAACTTTAAACTGTATGTTGATTTTGTAGTTTGCAGAAATTCACAAACCACCAACTTTCCGAACAGCAGACGGGATTGCGGCGTCGCCACTGATACAAGCAGAATCCGCAGACTCCTGTCAATGAAACGATTCCTTTGTGCCACACATGGGTACTGCTGCCACTCATATACCAGTCACAGTGCAACACGCTGTGCATCCGCCCTACCAACTTATCAGCACATATCCAGCATCTGTTGTAACCATGAGTTAGATCCTTTGGTTTTTGTGGCCTTATATTCCGATTGATTTCCTCTCACAGAGTTTGGTTTCATACTTACCAGTAAAGAATGATTTATTCCTTATTGCCCTCTAACGGCAGGTTTCGCACCACAGCTCACTATGGTAAGGCAAAGATTTCGTCGTATAATGTGTTCTTTTGATTTTTGCCCGTATACTTGATTCATATTTGGTGGTAGATTTCTTCAGTTCTCTTTGGGGTTTAAATGAACTTTGATGTAGACTGTGTCTGTGAAACAATCAGTGCAGAGAAATAAAAGATTCTGATGATTCATTCTGTATCGTTATAGTTACACAAGTAGATTTAAAAAAAAATGCTGAAGACCATGTTTCAATGCTGAATGCATGGAGACATCTGTATGTGATGTAAGAAACCAAAATCCTGCTGTATTACGAATAAACCCATTTTCTGAATCAGCTGGGAGCGGGAACTAATAGGCTTCATACGTACAGCTTCTTCTTCTTTTGGCTGATTTCACAGCAGCTCATCTGCCTCCATTTCACCCTGGCATTTTCCTTTGTCACACCAGCTCTTCTCCACATCCATGAATCTTTGCTGTCTTTGTTTTGTTGTCATCCTCTCCCCCTTCCTCTTCACCCTCTACACCAGAGACTTCAGCCACAGCACAGAGACCTGCCATCTTCAGAAGTTTTCTGATGACTCTACAGTGGTTGGATGCATCAGCAGGGATGATGAGACAGAGTACCGGGCTGTGGTCGACTCCTTTGTCACGTGTTGTGAGCAGAATCATCTTCAGCTCAACGTGGCAAAGACCAAGGAACTGATCGTGGACTTTAGGAAGACCAGGAAACACTTGACCCCTGTTTCAATCCAGGGGGTCAATGCTGACATTGTGGAGGACTATAAATACCTCTGAGTATACACTGACAATAAACTGGGCTGGGCTAAAAACACCACAGAACTTTACAGGAAGGGCCAGAGTCGCCTCTATCTTTTGAACATCTGCCGGACAATGCTAAAGATTTTCTACGAGTCTGTTGTGTGTTGCATGATGGGGGAGCAGGCTGAGGGTCGCAGATGCCAACAGACTCAATAAACTGATCCGTAAGGCCAGTAATATTGTGGGGATGGAGCTGGACTCCCTTAAGGTGGTGTCGGAGAGATGGATGTTGTCCAAAATAAAGACAATGTTAGATAATACCTCCCACCCACTCCATGACATACTGATCAGCTACATGAGCACATTCAGTGAGAGACTGAGATTACCAAAAAGCACCACTGAATGACACAGGAAATCACGTCTGCCTGTGGCCATCTGCCTGTACAAATCATCCACTTAACACACTGTATAGTGCAATAGCTACACCCTTTTTGCACGTGCTCTTTTTCTTATTCAGCTATTTATCAATAAGTGACTTATATGTATATATATATGCATGTATATATTGTGTCTATTTCTTACTTAGTGTATTGTCTGTCTTTGTTACTGTTTATACTGGAGCACTGTAACCAAAATAATTTCCCGTAGGTATCAATAACGTATTCTGATTCTGATTCTGATTTTCTTCTCTGGCAGCTTCATAGTCAACATGCTTTGTCCAGTACATTCACAATCCCCGTCTCTGACTTTGTTTCCAAGCTGCTCAACCTGACCTGTCCCTCTGATGTTCCAATCCTGTCCATTATGGTCACTCCTAGTAAAAATCTTATCATCTCCAACTCAGCTTTCAGTCCTTTTCTCAGTATCACCGTCTGTAAACCGTACATGGCAGCAGGTCTCACTACCACCTTGTAAACTACTTCCTCTCTTGCTGCTATTCTTCTGTCACAAATCACCCCTGACAGTCGTCTCCACCCTACTCCACCCTGCCTGCACTCTCTTCTCATTCTGCACTCACCTGTCTTGGGCACTGTCCATTATCTTGGATTGTTGACCACAGGTATTTCAACTCCTCCACTTCACTGTTACACCTGCCTCTATGTCTACGTGACAAATGTCTTGCTGTGACAGGCTCCAACCAGGAGAGGACACTGTTCCACAATGATATCTGTTCACAAAACATATGAAATAATTCCTAAATCTGCAGTGAAAGGGGAAATATACTGTCATGTGAAAAAGGAAGTACAAAAACAAAGTGCACCTAATGAGTCCACTGTTTGTAGAGCCACCTTCAGCAGCCATAAGCTGAAGTAACTGTTTTCTGTAATCAGGGTCTCGTTTTGTCATAGAGCAATTTCAGCCTTCTTCTTTTTTTTAATTTAAATTTTCAGTCTATTGATTTTTGCAGGGATTCATTTATGCACCGCTCCCTTATTTTCAGGCATTCTGTTGTAGATTTATTGCTGTCCTTGCAATCATTGTCCTATTGTGTGATTTACATGTTAGACAGTCTCACTGGCCTCTAAAATACTTTGGTACACATGGGAGTTCATGGTGGACTCAATGACTGCAAAGTGTCCAAGTCCTGTGGCTGCAAAACAAGCCCAAATCATCACCCCTCCACCACTGTGCTTGACTCTTGGTATGAGGCGCTTGTACTGATCCTGTGGTTTTTGCCAAACAGAGCACTGTGTATTATGCCCAAACATCTTCACTCCAAAGGGATGTTTGAGAGGTCTTGTGGTTTATTTAGATGCAACTTGATGCTAACCCGAGCCCTGCTGCCATGTTTATCCTAGCAACCTTTCCAAACAACCTCTCAGCCCGTGTCTAACTGTAGTTTCATGAATTTTAATATCTAACATGCTAGCTGAGTCTTGTAGAGTTTGAGACGTGGCTCTTGGGTTCCTTGCACCCACTTACCTTTCTGAACTTTTAACTATGCATATTCCTGAATAGGTCTTTAAGGTCAGCTGATCAAGGAAGCAGAGTAAAGCACAGGAGGAGACCATTTAAATGTGACTGCGTTTTGACACTTTTCTTTTTGTTGTATTTCTTCTATTTTTCTGTATTTTCCTGCTCTAGTTTTTTCCTTATAAGTTTACAGCACTCTGGTCA
The DNA here is from genome assembly GCF_057382095.1 of Aulonocara sp. 'chitande type north' Nkhata Bay. Lineage (NCBI taxonomy): Eukaryota > Metazoa > Chordata > Actinopteri > Cichliformes > Cichlidae > Aulonocara > Aulonocara sp. 'chitande type north' Nkhata Bay. Next base: position 23,282,406 of record NC_141348.1, read on the forward strand.
ACCTATGTTGGTTTTAAATGTGCTTATAAGTAAATTGACTCAACTTGACTTGTCTGAACATTGCACAGTCTGACCTTGGGTTGAATTTGCTGCCAAACCTCCTGCTTTTACATGATGTGATCAGAGTGGCCAATAATCAAGAGTGTCTGATCGCTCTTATTTCCTACAGAAGAGTCCGGGGAAGCATTTCTTTTTCACATGACACATGAGGGAGTAAAGAGATTTAAATGTTTAACAGACTAGGTTTCATTGAATTTGCCAGTTTAGCAAAAGGAAGATAAAGACAAATATTGACATATGGAAAAAGTGCATATTTAGGAGCTGAACATTTTAGTGGTGTGTACAAAACAGTTTAATGCACTTTTTCAAGGTTTGCATCAGGTGCAAAACGAGTCCATTTACTTTCACTACTCTCAGCTTTGCCCTGAAGCACCAACATACTTCAGTTACACTTCAGTAGCTTTCTGTGAGATTTTTCTTTGGTAAAACAGCCTGAGAGTAGAGTGTTAATTTGAGCATCAGGTTCCATTAAAGATGTTAAAGTCTTTTAATGTTTCTCTGAACTTCTGTTCCTAAGCAGGCAGCTTCTGTGAAGAGAAAAAGGAAAGAAATGCTTTTGATAATGATTCCTGTCATTGGTAAAACATTAACCATTTGTTTTTGAGTTTCCTTCTTACCTTTAGGCAGGGGGGGGGGGGGGGGGGGAGAGAGAGAGAGAGGTTATACATGTGAAGAAAAAACAAACTTGCATCAATCAGATTTATGCAATCAGTGTGTCAGTCTTTGTTTTCCACTGAAGTTATTTTGTATGGCAGTGTGTGCGTGACATGAACTGGAGGTTCAGGAAGAGCCAGTTTCCACAGAGCTGTTCAGCTCGCTCATCCACTGTAACTGGTACACGGTGTTTGTGTGAAGATAAACAAGATGACAACAGATATGTTTTTGTTTTTTGTTACAATACCTCACATTAGTTTGGTTTAAACGTGCAGTTTGACTTACTCCCCTGTACTGAAACTATTCAAGAACTGCCTTTGTTATACAAGCATTTAACAAACTTTGCAAGGAGTCCCAAGTACAACTGTAAAATCACGCAGGAGCAATGATATGATGCAGCAATAAAAAATTTTAAAAAAGCAATCGTACATTTTCAGACTTTGAGGAGGTCAAAGTCCTGTTATCAAGAAAACAGATGGAAGAAACATGCCATCAGATCATATGTGGAACATGCAAAGAAGCAGAGAACAAACTGAAGACGTCAATCTAAGCATTTGTTGTTTTCTGTAGCAAAGGAATATAATGGGAGGGAGTGACTTGCATGCGCTGACTGTAATAATAAAGCTATTTACACGCGCAGGAAAACAAGACGGAAGGGCTGAATTTTACGTGATTTAACGAATGATAAAAACAACAACACAAACTTGTTTGCCTGAATAATGTTGGGGAATTTACCCACTCAAAGTCTAGCTACATTTAATCACTTTACAAATTATGATAACAGATACACGCACACACTATCAACAAAAAACGTTGTCTTCATGAAATATTCATCACATGTTGACAAACAGCAGGAAGAAAATGGCCCAGAACCACTATTGTGGCACACATTTGTTGCTATTTTATTGTCATTTTTAATTCACACCAATATTATTATTATTACTGAACTGTAGACAACAGAACTGTGGATCAATCGGCCTCACGTACAGAGAGGGAAACTGTTTTCTGAAGGCAACACGCGTTTTTAATACAGTTTCCAACTGGACATAGGAGCAAATGTGTGAACGCATTTTTCAAGTTGTTTTCGATGTTTCTACTGGCTTTCTTTTATGCTATTGTGTGTTGCGTGTTTTGCTCCCGCCCACAAAAATCAGTGCTAGAGGAAAACAGCCGCTCCCGCTACTGATTGGCTCCGCGGTGCGCTCCAATCACCGCGATGTAGTGACTCTTCTCCACACAAACCCGAGCGGTCGACTAGTAAGGTTGTGACAAATGTAGCGAAAACACAAACAGGTTTTGTTTGGTTTTGTTTTTCTAACTGGATGTACTCCTGTTCGTGAAGACTAGAACAAGTTGAAGCAGAGGATTAAGAAAACGACAGCCGAGTAGTGGTCTAAATGGTCAGACTCGGAAGCAACGAGGGGATTTGGGAAGATTCAAGGACACATTTCTTCTCTATAAATACGATGGTGATGTTTATTTGATTCGACGCCAGCCTGGAGATTTGAATAAGAATGAAGGTCCTTGTGAAGAAGGTGCAGCAGGTGCTCTACGTCCTGCTGCCGTGTGTACTCCAGCTCTGCTGCGCTCAGACTCAAGGAGGTGGGTATAAACACCCGCACACACGTTTATTTTTATCATTAGCCTGGGAGAGGAACGATGAATACCCCCTCTCACTTCCACCTTAGTTAGAGGTAATCACCTGTCCTCACAGACCTCATATGCAGAACCTGTTCTGCATACTTGTTTGCTGTGAGTCACCTGCACCTCTCCCACGGCTCGATATGCTTTATCATGTTTGTGACAGAGTGGCCCAGCTTCTGTGCCTTACTGACAGCCAAATGTGCATTTCTTTAATAGTTCCGCAGTTGCAGTGGCTATTAAGTAAAATATCGCAAAATAAAAGTGCCCAAACTTTACATGGATGGCAACAGTTTGTGGTGTGAAGTAGAAAAAACACGAGTGCTGGTTTACTGCTTGCTCTTGGCATAGTTTAGCCTAATCTATAAGGGACATCACACTGAAACTGATCACATCTTAATGTGTGGGTTCATATAGGGCAACTAGTCATTATTTTCATTAGCGAATCATCTGTCAGGGTTTTTATTCCCCTCATCTGTTTAATAGTTTGATCATTTATATTCTAAAATTTCAACAGATGTTCTCTTCAAGAATAATTACACTTTTATTACCACATAATTAATCAATTGATCAGCTCTCAGAGTAACACATAAGCATTAAACGTCATATAGGTGTATGGGAAGTAAAGGTAGCATAGACTTAAAGTGCTCACATACATGAAACTTTTAGTTGTTTGCCGTACTTGAGTGATAATAAAAAGAACTTTATTTGTGTGGCACTTTTCTAAACACAAAGTTTCAAAGTGCTTCAGAGTTTGAAATTATAGAAGCTGCACATTAAAGATGTACACGTTTCAACATATTCAACCACATATTCAACCACAGGGACACACAACATATAAACTTCCACCCACACAAAAAGACCTAAACCAGCGATGTCAGACTCAGTTTACGTCGCGGGTCACATACGGCCCACTTTGCTCTGAAGTGCACCCGATCAGTGAAACGACGTGATTAATGTGTAAAGAAAAAGTTAAATGCACAGACTGACCTGCATTTATAAAATATAGTAAGTTTTGTAAATCTAGTGGACTCACTAATAGTTCAAAAACAGGAACTTTGGTGTAGCATAGACGGGCATGGAGGTAGGCAGTCTTAATTGATAGGAAAAGCCATAAAACTTGTGAAAACACAATTAAAAGATCAAAATCTGTGCACTCTCTTACATTTTCTAAAGCTGTCCAGTGGGCCAGATTTCAGTCTTCGCTAGGTCGATTCTGATCCCCGGACCTTATGTTTGACAGCCACAATGAAAACTATGGCCCCAGAATATTGGGGGAAACATTAAGGGAAAAATGGCTTATAAAAATTAGTTTTTTTTAGTAGAAGGCTGTTCCAGAGTTTGGGAGCTACAACCTCAATACATGATCACCTCTGATTGTAAAGTAAGAGCATGGTACAGTCAGGAGATCCTAATCAGATGATCTGAATGGTCTGCAGTGGTCTCTTTAGATCTGTTACAAATGCACTCTGTCACCACTAAGCATTCTGATATGTTTGAGTTTTGATTTGAGTCCTGAAGGAACGCTGTGAACTTTGACTTTGTGTTATTGCTTTTGCCAGCTTTTACAGGTGAATTTCCAGGTGTGTCTCTTTTCTTAGTGTCTGAAAAAAACAATGCTGGGCAGGTGCTGTTCCGTGACTTACTGTGTAGTCATCACCACTTCCCCAAAAAAAAACAACTCATGAAAGTGCGGGAAATGACTCTAAACCTCTTGAAGAGGACCACTAATGCACAGCTTCATTCCTTTTGACCTGGTTATTAAACACATGCCGTCATTAATATATTAAATAATAGAGAAACTAATCATAACACTGGCCTGTGGTTTGTTGGCTGCTTTCTTTGTGTCTTTTTTATATGAAACATCAAAGTCGCTTTCTACAATAAAGCAAATGAAATGCTGTTCACACACTCTTTTGAGCACAAAGCCTAAAAGACAGCGTTACATAAAGCACACTCTAAGTGAACTGTACTGCTGCAGCCAAGTTGTTTTCCCAAGAAGAAAAACAAGGAATTTTATACTCTGAATATCACAACCTTTGCAAAACAGTCTCTCAGGTGTATCAGAGAGGGGGTTTCCTTTAATATTAGGAGGGGGAAAAAGTCTTTTAAAAAGAAAAACTAGAACCTTTTAAAAATTGCACTCATGCAGGTGTGACCTGACCAAATAGCTGATGTGTCGAAAAGCAAATATGCTGTTGCTCCTGTTGCCAGAGTGCGATGTTAAGCAACCCTCTGTCTTGGTGTGTTCAGCAATGCTTTGTGGAGCACGTAAAGAGTCTTCCAATTCATTTACACACAATCTGTGCCTAGTCAATACCTCGCGAGTTGCTCAGGAGCCTGTGTTTGCGTTCGCGTGCGCACGCGTGTGCACGCTCACTTCTGAGTTATGCAGCAATCTCTGTATGTCCTGTGCCAAGTTTCTGTTTACCTCATCGTCTCAGCTGCTTTTATTAGGCTTGTTTATCTCCTCCTCCCTCTATTCTTTTCTTTCGCTGTCTCTTTTCTTTTCAAATAATGAATCCTTGGTAACAGACAAATGAAAATAACAGCTAAACCCGATCCGTGCTGCGTTTTCATCGTGTGTTAGGTTACCTGTCAGGACAATGACAACACGCTGAAGTGAGTTCACAATTCGTGCATGCTCGTTAGTGATGGATTTAAGTAGGAAGGCTGACATACCTCAGTGTTTGTAAAGAGTTGGGGTGACAAACAAAAAGTGTCGGCTTTGGACAGAGAGAGGTTTGGGTGCACATCTTGATACAGTACGACACTTGTTTTGCACTCTTTCAAAATGGGGCCATTGTGTTCGTGTGTGTCAATGTGTGTGCATTGACTCTAAACCCTCCACTCCATTCTTTTTTTTCTCTCTCCATCATCCATCTGCCAACACTGAAAGTCCTCCTTTGACAGAGGAAAAACCCACTCAGCTTGTTGAGATTTTCAGCTCCCACAGCTGCAACTTTGTGCACCTCCTGTATGACAGACACACTTTGTCACATACAGTCCTGCATGCGTACACACCGGTTTTTCCCTTTCTAGAGGGCTGTGCTTATGCATGCTCTATATAAGTTACTGGGTAGAAGGTTGTGGACTATGTGTAGAGGTGTTGGCAAGTATTTCCCAACAGGCAATTCAGACATTGTCAACCACTGATAGCACTGTGCACCTCACAGGGTAGGGCAGACAAAGAATTTGACCTGTGAGCTGTGCGTGAGCTTTCAATTATTTGGATTTTAATTAGCAAAAGTAAAGCAAAGCAAAATATGAAAAGGAAAGGCCTCAAGAGGAAATAAAAGTAGAACAGTTTTTTTTCACTTGTTGCAAAATATAGACTTATAGACTTTTGTTTGGCATTATCTTCACATGATAACCACAGAACTACAACTTTAATCCTAGACTAATGTGTGAAAACTTCCAACTTTCCCACACTTTCAAATCTGCTGTGTGACTGCTAAATTGTCAAGGCCAGTTAACCTCCACATTACTGGGATGACAGCAGATAATGGTGATGTAAACCTTCACAGATTTTATTTTTGTGAACTTCACTCTCACCCCCAATTTGAAACATAGGCTTCCTGTTAAAGTGTTTTGTCAGTCCAAGCCGAGTAAACCCTGATCACATAATCAGGGCTATTCTCCAAGACTTAACAAAGCTCCTCATGAGCCCAAGAGAACATTTTACAACTGTTTGCACAAGCTAAGTGTGACTGCACGATGAGCAATCACATCTTTATGTCTAATATCTGCAGAGTTTCATGTCACTTCACCATTATGTGTTTAAGCTGAGCACGAGATGCTGCTTCTGCTGTCATCCTAGAACGGCGGTGAACTGTCCTGGACAGTTTGCAGGTGTTATGAGTAAGACATCATTTTCTGGAAAGCGGGATAAACAAATACTCGTCGTTTCTGTTATATTGCACTGGTGACAGGAGCTTCTGAGCAGGATATCTAAAAATAACTGTTAAAAGCAAACGCACACATGATGGCTAAACATCATGCAGCGTATTTTTCTGATTTGAGTCGTTTCATATTTTTAGTACAGAGCTAGGGTTTTTTTTGAAGATGGTGTTCTCAAAAACACAGTAAAGTAATCCTTATCGGGACTTTATGACATGCTTTTTGCAACATTGTATCACACAAGTACACACGCACACACACACTTTGACCTGCGCAGCGTTCCTTTGCTGTGAGGTTAATAATCATTAGTCTTTTTATGCCCTTGTTGATCCTGTTGTTCTGCTTTTACTGTAAATTTGTTTCAGTACAAAGTAATCCTGGGATAGTCGTCCATATATCCAGTACGCTGCAAGCACGAACTGCTGATAGTTAATTTGGCATAAACTGTAAGTAAATGTATCCTACAAAGACTTTCAAGCTTGCCCCGGGATCACAAAGGCTGCTTTTTTTTCATCCTAAAAATAACAGGTGTCTGACTTTATTAAGTATCACTTAATCCAAGAGGCAAAAATCCTCTCTCTTGATCTAAAATGGCTTAACTGGCAGGAAATGCATGTGATTGATACATTGAGACCATGAGCATGTGGGCATTCCTTTTAAAGTTTTTTTTAATGAGATTTTACATCATTGTTGTAGCGCAATTTCTCATCTTTCAACCACACAAGATGTAGTGAAGGTAATAGGGAGTGCTGTTAGTTATTAAAGCTGGGCTTACAGGTCATCCCAAAGGTGTTGGATCAGGTTGTAGGAAAGCAAACCAAGTTACTGGAAGCACTCTGTTGTTTAAAAGATAATTGTATGATCTAACTGTAAGTTGGATGTGCATAAAGCTGACATATCATACATAAGCATATTTCTGTGCAAAGTATTGCTTTTCTATGAGTTTCACATCAGTAGCCACACTCTGTTCACCGTCCGTGTTCCCGTTCTTCCATTTTCTCTCAGCAGCTTCTCTCCCGTCTAACATTTGAATAGCAAAGCAGCCTTCGAGTGATGCTGAATGGCTAAAGTCCCACAGACCATAAACAAGGCTTTGTATTTTTATTGGAAAGAAGGGCATGCTCTGCACAATCCTTAGCTCGTTTCAAACTGTTACAGTACATTTATTCATATTGAGCACACCAAACACAGTGGTGTGTAGTAAGTGGCATAAAGCACACTTTGTAAGGAATTATGCTGTTGACTCATTAATGATTCATTAGAACCTCTGTGGGATTATTTGTGTTGTGATATAATTGCTCAATCACCAGTGATGTTTAGCAGTTTTACCCACTTTATCTCAACTGAGTAAATAATGTACTCAGGACAATAATATATTCACACGGTGAATGAAATGTAGAGTACTGCTCCTGAGTTTGGGATCACTTAGAATGCTTATTGGGGTTTTGTTTTGTTTTTCTTAAACACAGACACATTTGTTTATATTTATATATATTGTAAGGCATGAAATTAACCCGAAATGTTGAAAAATACAAAGAGTATAATTTCAATCATATATAATTTCTCATGAGTCTTATTAGAAGATCCAACAACCACTGCTTTGTGTTAACTAATTAAAGTTTATCCTGTTAAAAGTAAGCATACATTTGACGTGTTTTATAAATTAAACATGGATGGATGGCCTCTGCGGGTTTGTTTATAGTTTAAAAACAGGTCTGAAACTTCTTTAAAATCAAGTCAGAAAAAATGTGGACAGATGCATAGATATAGATATAAAAAAAAGTTCCCACCAAGTAGCTGTGTGGCGTCTGTTTGTCAAACTAAAGACTTCCACTTTCTTTTCTGATAGGAGCCAGTTTGGTCTATCTGAAGGTAGTGGCACGCAGCGCCGGCACTACGGTTTCATAAGTCAGTTTTTTGGGCTTATTTTAAGACTGTAACCAGTGTTGAGGTCATTACCCAAAAAAAGTAAGGTATCGAACAATTTCACCTGAAACTCATTGACACATACACACACCAGTTAGCTATGTAAACCTATAGGCTAGAGTCAAACACACCAACACAGTGAGGAGACAGCCCAAAGCCACCCCGAGTGATCTCCACAGCCACACAAACAGCCACATTTCTAAATATGTTTCTTTAATTGACAGAACATCTCTCTGCTGTGCTAACGTGAATGGAAAGTGTTTATTTTTAGCTCATTAATTAAACTGTTAAAACTGAACATGATAAACTAGGTAACGCAGTGTGCTGGAGGTTGTGGGAAATGGCTCGCTGTATACTGACGTGGATAGCCTTTTAAAAATCAGATGATTAATGAATCATTACAGCGTTTACTGTCATTCCCAACTCTTCTGGTTATTTGAAATGAGGACACATGTTTTTCTGAAAAAACTTTTTTTTAAAATCTAAGAACCTTTGCTTTTCACAGTGACCGTTTGTGACGGCACCAAGAACTTTCTGAGCACGACTGGGAATTCAGAGATCCAGTACAACTTGATGAAGACGAGGTACAATAACTGCGACATTGTGATGGGCAACCTCGAGATCACCATGATGGACCACACCAGAGACTTCAGCTTTCTGGAGGTGAGGTTGCAAACATTACAAACAACAAACCAAGAGAGAGTTTGACTACCGCTTTCACTGCAAATTGTGTCACTGACAAGATGAGTAAGTATGTGAATCAACCATTTTCATTCGCCCAGGAGAACACAGAGGGTCAACACTTGTTCTGTTTGATCGCTCTCTGTAATGGATTTTGTCTCAAATCCAGAATGAGCTCATTTATGCCCCCACTCCTTTTGTGCTAGTCATGCCACTGAAGTCAGTGACTAACTCAGTAAGCAAACACGCCCCTGCTGATTTGTGACCCTGATAACAATTTGATTGAGCAGAAGAATTGACAAACTGCATTTTTCTCTTCCTTGTTCTTTTCTTTTGCCTTGCAGTCTATCAAGGAGGTGACAGGGTACATCCTTTTTGCTATCAATGAGTTCAGCCGCCTCCCACTGCACCACCTGCGCATCATCAGAGGCAGCACACTGTATGAGGACCAGTATGCCTTGGCTGTCATGGTCAACTATCAGAGGGATGGGGAGCATGGCCTTCAAGAACTGGGCCTGACTCACCTCACAGGTACACAGAGAGTCACTCATTTGATGTATAGAGTGTGTTTAACATGTGGGAGGCTGGATTGGAGCAGATAAGAGGTCAAGTTGGATGTGGCACTCTTACTGTTGGAGCTCCCACACCTACACAGTTCAGCCACACCTTTAGAATACCGGTTGTTGAAACGCAGCAGTGTGTGTGTTTGTGCCCGTGTGTGTGCTTGTGTGTGTAGGAGTGATATGAAGTCCCTGGAATGTACCATGTGCTCAACCGCTCAACTGCCAGTGTAACATGAGCTCCAGCACATGATACGTTTGCTGTGTAGTAAACAGAGAATGGCAGAGTTTGTTAGGATGAGTCACAGGCCTGTTCGGGCTTGCTTTCCTAATTGTACTGCCCCATTTACACCTATGTGTACCTTCTACAGAGATCCTCAGGGGAGGAGTGAAGATCATCCGGAATAAGTATCTGAGCTACGCCCCGCAGGTGAACTGGCTGGACATAGTGAAGGATGGAACAGCCCAAATTGTGATAGAGGACAATGGGCCTGAAAGTGAGTGCACTGGGTTGTAACTACACACATAAATATGAGCACCAGGTATGTTTAAGGATCGGTTCAGATTTCCGTTTCACTATAAAACAGTTCAACAGAAATTCAGCAAAGGTAAACATGGAACTTTAAACTGAAAGAGGTAGCTGTTTTTCCAGTCTTTTCAGTGCTTACTTCCCTTTCTGTGTTACTGCCTCTCGGCCAAATCTCAGTGAAAGGAGGAGAAATCACTGTCGAGGAAAATTGGAGCAAAAAACATAGGTAACTTAAAAAGATCCACTCTTTGGAGTGCATATAATAGATGGATGTAGTCACCACGACTTCATCCGCTGGTTTGTGAAAGCATTAGACAGTCTGCGTCTTGTTTTTAGGAGCCAGAAGTGAATCCGTTTTAGCCGACAGGTTGGAATCTTAAGCTAATACTAGCAAGCTTAATGTTAATGTGCATCCATAGACTGATGCATTGCATTACACAGACACAAATACCTGCTAATTGTACTAACATACAAATAAAATAGTAGAATTTCACTCCACAAAATGATGCAATTAACCACACAGAAAACACCCAAAAACCTCCTTAAAAGGTGCAAACACGACAAACATGGTAAAGTGGACCATCTGAGGTGACACCTAGCAGACACGTGGTGGTCTAGCAGCCCCTGGTCTCAAACTTCAAAGCCTTAAAACAATTTAAACATGTGAGTCATTAAAAAAAATAAGCACAGAAGGTCAAATTAGTTCTAAAGACAGAAACCATTTTTTGTTTAAGTCTGTAAACATGTTATGTTTACGCTGGCGAAACATTTTAATATGAATGTCTTATTGGAGTATACTCGCACTTGGATTCACCCTCAACTGGCCATTAGAGGAACTGCAGGCTTCATTTTTCAGCGCTGCAAGTTGCATCTTGTAACTTGTTGAGGTTTCATTTTTTTCTTCTGCTGAACTTTGGATTTAAAACAAAAAACAAAATCTGAACTTTTCCTTTAATTTAAGACTTTTGTTCTGGTTTTGTATTAAAATGCGGAAACTAATGAGAGTTTTTTTTTTTTATCTCAGAGCCTTGTCACAAAGCCTGTGGAGACGTGCCATGCTGGGGTCCAGGAAATGACACATGCCAGATCTGTGAGTCATATCAAGCACCTTTATCTTTAATGTCTTGATTTTCCACGCACTGGTTACCTTGTGAGATGTCTCACACATGAATCATGGCTGCTGCCAGAGTTGTTCATTTACATTGCACATTGTTAATAATATACGTAACTTCAAAGTTAAAAGTTTAATATGCATCTACAGTACAGTTTTAGTTTCACGCCAGGTTTTTACAAGCGTCGACTCTCTTACAGTGACAAAAACCGTGTGCGCCCCTCAGTGTAGTGGCCGCTGCTTTGGTAGAAACCCGAGCGAGTGCTGCCACGTTGAGTGTGCTGGAGGTTGCACTGGGCCCAAGGATACAGACTGCTTTGTGAGTCCAAGTCTTCCACAGGCTTTAATGAGAAGATATTTTCACATGTTGCAGTACAGAAAACGCAGATGTAAAAATAAAATGTTCCTCTGTTATAAATTGCATTTTGCAGGCCTGCAGGAACTTCAACAACTCGGGCTCCTGCGTGCCTCAGTGCCCACAAACTGTGATCTACAACAGGCTTACATATAGAATGGAGCCCAACCCCAATGCCAAGTACCAGTACGGCTCTATTTGTGTGACCCAATGCCCCAGTGAGTCCCACACATGACAATATTCACATAAACTCAGAATTTATACATAGTTTCTTCCTGTAAGATTGCTGTTTTTACATATTTTTAATCATTGTTATGACTGCGCTGTTCAGCTTTCTTCACAGTGTTTACTGAAGGCTTAACGCAGTCACTGACGATCATTTATGCATTTATTCTCATGCGTTTTCTGTTTTTTTAATAGAAATCTTTGTGGTGGATGGCAGTTCATGTGTGAGCAACTGCCCATCTAATAAAATGGAAGTGGAGAAAAATGGTGTGAAAACATGTGAGCCCTGCAAAGGCCTCTGCCCTAAAGGTATTTCATGCAGATCGAACTCAAGCTCTCTCTACAGATACCTTACAGCTTTGCTGTTATTAACTGTTTCCTTCTCATCTTTTTTTTTTCCCAGTTTGCCATGGCACAAGCTGGACTGATTCAAACAGCGAAACGGTCGATGCTCGCAACATAGAAAGTTTCATAAACTGCACTAAGATCCAGGGAAGTCTTAACTTCCTGGTGACGGGAATAGAAGGGTAAAAAAAACTTTCTTTCATAAAACGCAGCAAAGATTTAAAAAAATATTCTCTAGATCAACCTGCACTTTTTTGACGTTTTTGCAACATGCTTTTCCTTTTACTTACTTATTTCATTTTGGCTCAGTGATGACTACAACAAGGTACCACCCCTTGATCCAGAAAAACTGAAAATCTTCAACACGGTGGAGGAGATTACAGGTGTGTGTATGTTGTGGGGTTGTGCTTTTTTTTTAGACTGTCACTTAGACGGCTTTTATCTTTTTATGTTATTTAATGCCATTTGCAGTCTGGTTGAGGCTTCTGAAAAACAATCTCTCTGTTTTCAGACTTCCTCAACATCCAGTCGTGGCCTGCAAGCATGTCTGACCTGTCAGTCTTCTCCAACCTCCAAACAATTCAGGGAAGAAAACTTTACAAGTGAGAAACAGTTGTTTTGTTTTTGTCTTTTCTGCATTGTTATGCAGACAGAGTATTTGCTGGAATATAAAAGTAATTTTGTTTTTATTTTCTTTGTTATTTCTAATTTTTATCCTATCTTGTTATCCTGTTTAGAGGAGTGGTTAGTAAAAGGTACAGTAAAGATTTCACATGCTCACATCTCTCTATCTCCTCTTAGAGCCTACAAATGTTCTGTCCGAATCCGTGGTGTTGGTATTTTTCAGTATGATTTTTTCAGGGGTAATTCAGCACTGGGATTGTTTGGTTAAGCTGGCCGTGGGCACAACTTTTTAAAGCTGGGAGAGGCAGCATGTTTTTGACATCAACTTGACAAAGAAAAAGCTCTTTTCAGGCTGGTCTCAAGCTTCAGTAAATGAGAGGAAAGCAAGATGGGGTACATCAGAGTACTTTTACCTGGGTTTAAATCCCGTCTGAAACCAAAAGCACTAAAGCATTAAAAACAAACCGCCTTCTCAGCTTTAATGAGTTCACATATAACTAAAGAATTTACCAAAGTAGATTCTACAAAATTGATACCGCAGTATCAGTTTTGTTGTAGTATTTCCATACTACATACTACATGATGCATGAAAATACTGAAGATTAAACATGAATATGTTTGTTGGCTGTTTGTCTTTTTAAGTACACGGGTTATGCAATTTGAAAAACATGACATTCAGACACCGAATCACTGAATTCATATTGTGTCTAAAAGGTATCAAAATGAATAGATGGTGACAAACTTCTCAAAGAAAACACACTGTGAAAGATTATATTACATCATTAAATGTGATCAGTAAGAACAACAAGAAACACAAAGTGCCACACTGCTGGATTTTGTGCAAATACAGCTAAAGTGCATTAATTGTGTTTGTAAACCTTAAAAAATAATGTCTGACATCATGTTCTTGAAAACTGCTAAACCTAAAAGAAATATGGCTTTCAATATTCACTTTGATTTTGTGGTATTTTAAACAAAATTGGAACATTTTCATCCACTTTCTGACCTTTATTTACTTCCTGCTGTTCTACAGGAGCTATGCACTCATGGTGGTTAAGATCAATTCTCTGACCTCGCTGGGGTTGCGCTCGCTGCAAAACATAAATGATGGTGCCGTGTACATTAAAGGAAACAAGAATCTCTGCTATCATGATACTGTCAACTGGACACGGCTTTTAGGCTCCCGTCCACAGAAACGTTCAAAGCTCTTAGACGTCACCGACAACCAAAAGAAGGATGAATGTGGTGAGTGGGGGCGGACCATTTAAAACTTGCAAGACGTGATTGTGAACAATGGCTCTGCTCATAACATCGTTTCTGTTTTGGTTGCGTCCTTAGTTAAAGAGAAGCATGTGTGTCACCCGCTGTGCTCCTCTGATGGCTGCTGGGGTCCGGGCCCAGACCAGTGTGTTAGCTGTAAGAAATACAGCAGGGGAGGAACCTGTGTACCAGACTGCATGTTCTTAACTGGGTCAGTATTCACAAAATGACGTATAAAGCGATTATTAATATAAAGCTTTAACGGTGTAACATGTATGCAGGTTGTTAGAGAGTGAATGACAAGAAGGAGTGGTATTAAAGAAACAAGCAGTGATTTAGAGAATTGATATTTTCTGATAGTTTTAAACAGAATTTACATTTTAAAGCACAAATACTCACACCCTGTTTGAAGTGCCACATTGCTGGATTATGTGCAAATACAGATAAAGTACATGCTTAATCGTATCCACCGTGCTCTCTGTGTACAAATCAACAGGGGAGACAAATCGAATGACTGATTCAAATGCATTGCTGCCCACTTCTAGTGTGTTATAAGTGAAGACTAAGAGTGATTACTGTGTATAGGTCTATACATTGTTAAGGAAAATCCTGAGCATTGGCCCTAAGATGTGACTAATGTCTGCTGTAAGTCTTTGAACTTGAATAGAAACTGGGTTTATGCCTCGATTGCAGGAAGCAGAGGGAGTTTGCTACTAAGTCAGGGGAGTG